>NC_134693.1:68793292-69093292 GCF_050947455.1 Rhinoderma darwinii | reverse complement strand
TAACTTGCATAGGATTGGCAGTGACAATGCAGGACGGGCATATGATATATTGAGGCGGCTCCACAGTGTCCTCTGTTTCAAATGACCTGGACAGGGCCTCACATTAGTGGAGCACACACTGGAAACGGGTGAATAACAGTGCCCACCTGGCTTGATGGGTGTTTAGCCGTTGAGCCAACTGGAGATAGGTAAGTTTCTTGTGGTCGGTGTGTCTCAGGATGGGGTGAGCTGTGCCCTCTAGCAGATGTCTCCACTCTTCCAGAGCCAATTCGATGGCCAGTAACTTCCAATCCCCAATAGAGTAATTGCGCTCTGCGGAGGAGAAAAGTCTCGAGTAATAACCACATACTACTGCCTTTCCTTTGAGGCTTCTCTGGAACAGAAGTGCACCTGCACCAACAGAAGAAGCGTCCACCTCCAATGAGAACTGCCGAGACACGTCAGGATGATGGAGGATCGAGGCTGTAGTGAAGGCACTCTTGAGGCTATTGAATGCTGATTCTGCCTCTGGGGTCCACACCTTGGTGTTCATACCTTTCTTGGTAAGGGTAGAGATGGGAGCCATCAGTGAAGAGAAGTTTTGGATAAATTGCTGGTAGAAGTTAGTGAATCCCAAAAAACGCTGTATGGATCGCAGGCCCTGAGGACGTGGCCACTCCAGAACGGACTTTACTTTCTCCGGATCCATCTTGAGACCCTTATCCGAGATGATGTAGCCCAGGAAGGGCAGAGAATTATTTTCAAAAGAGCACTTCTCCAGCTTGGCATATAGACGATTCTCCCTTAATCGCAGCAGGACTTGAAGGACATGCCTCCGATGTGTCATCGGATCTGGGGAGAAAAGCAAAATGTCATCGAGATAGACCACAACACAGACATAGAGGAGATCTCGGAAGATATCATTCCGGATTCTTGGAAGACCGTGGGAGCGTTACACAGGTCAAAGGGCATCACCAGATATTCGTAGTGCCTGTCCCGGGTGTTAAATGCCATCTTCCACTCATTACCTTGACGGATTAGGATTAAGTTGTAGGCCCTGCGCAAGTCTAGTTTAGAGAAGATGTTGGCTCCTCGTATGCGATCAAATAGTTCTGAGATCAGTGGCAAAGGGTATTTGTTTTTGACCGTGATCTGGTTGAAACCACTGTAGTCAATGTAGGGTCGAAGAGATACGTCTTTTTTCTTTACAAAGAAGAATCCGGCACCGGCCGGGAAGGAGGATTTTCATATAAAACCCCTCTCCAGATTTTCCTTGATATAGGCCGACATGGACTGGGTCTCTGGCAAGTTGAGGAGGGTATACCGATCCACGGGGCGGTGAATTATTAGGAACCAGTTCAATTGGGCAGTCGTACACCCAGTGTGGGGGAAGCATCTCCGCCTCCTTCTTGCAAAAGTCGTCTGCAAACTGTGCAAAATGAGTGGGTAATCCTGTCAATGACTGAGACATAGGAGGCAGGACAGGCTGAATCTGTGTCAGGCAGCGGTGGAGATATTTGGAGCCCCATTGGAGAACTTCTCCGTAAGTCCAGTCCAGAACCGGGGCATGAAGCCGGAGCCGAGGCAGACCCCGCAACACTGGATTTACGGCTTTTGGAAAGATGAGGAAAGTAATTTGCTCGGTATGAAGGGCTTCCACTTGGAGCTTCAGTGGCTTAGTCTCAGACACAATGAGGTCGGGTAGAGGAAGTCCATTCACCGAGGCAACAGCCAGGGGTGTCTCCAAGGGAACCGTCGGCAACTGGAGCTGATCCACTTGGTCCTGTTGGATGAAGTTTGCCATGGACCAGGAGTCCAGGTAGGCAAAGACCTGGTGCATCTTCTCACCGGACGTTATGGTCACAGGAATGGACAATTTATTATTTTGTCCTTTTCCACCTAGCGTTGTCTCTCCAACCAATCTTAGGCGCTGGAGTCTTTTTGGCTTTTGGGGACACAGACGCACAGAAGGGCCTCCGAGGAAACAATACAGACGAAGTCTTGAAGTGCATCTGCGTTGTTTCTCTTGGACAGACAGCTTGAGATGGTCTACTTCTATAGACTCCTCAGGTGGAACCGCTGATGAGAGCAGCAGGGGTTGCTGGAATGTGGGAGCCAACCTAGGAAGTCTTCTGACTCAACGAACCACATTCGTTGTTAATCCGAGTGGACAGAAGAATGAGGTCATCTACGGTAGAAGGCAGATCTCGAGCGGCAAGCTCCTCTTTAATATCAGAGGATAAACCCTGCCAGAAGGTATCCACCAAGGCTTCGTTGTTCCAGGGCAGCTCTGAAGCCAGGGTACGGAACTGAATGGCGTACTCGCCCACAGAGGTGTCTCCTTGGCAAAGGGTCAGCAGGGATGCAGCTGCTGAAGACACTCGCCCAGGAACCTCAAATACAGTGCGGAAAGTTTTTGGAAAACACTGTAAGTCACGGATCTCTGGTCCCTCACGTTCCCAGATGGGGTTTGCCCATGCCAGGGCCTTGCCAGTAGGAAGAGAGACTATGAATGCGATCCTTGCGCCATCAGAGGGAAATGCTCTGGCATGTAGACTGAAGTGGATCTGACATTGATTCAGAAATCCCCTGCAGGTCCTCGCGTCTCCATCATAGCGGGGAGGTAGTGGCAGAGAGATTAGGGAATCGGTACTGCCAGGAGGTTTAATGGGAGGAACAGCAGGAGCAATAGGAGCATGTGCCGTGGCTGCAACTTGCGTATCCAGTCGATGTGCAATTACGTTCACCGCCTGGTCGCATTGGTCCTGTTGTGACCAGAGGTCTAGCATATCCACCCGCATGACTTGTGATGTCATGGTCTTGGTTTGACCAGCGGAGTCCATGGCCTGAGCGTACTGTCACGATCTGTGGGTATGTGCACCCACTAGGCCGTACCGCGGTAGCGGGGTAGCAGTTGGCCAGACAACAGTGTACTAAGTCAATATAAAGCCCGAGCACAAGGGTACCTGTAATAGTCCAGACAGTAGCAACGGCTTAGGCACAGATGGGACCGTGGCAGCAGGTGATACAAAATGTGGCAGATGACACCAGACATGGTGTAAGTCAGCATGTGTAGTAGACAGCACAACACGACTCCAAAACTTGAGATGGCACAAGAAGAAATACAGCACGGGTTACAGGATACAGGTAGCAGGGCACGGGAACAAAGGGAACAGGATACGACAAAGGGAGCATTTGCAAGAGTAACAGAGGAATACAAACAATGCTCAGCAAGGAGTGAAAGGGCAGGGTCCTCTTTATAGTCCAGGGTGATCTGGGAGAAATGAGTTAATTCTTTAGATGTGCGCGCACTGGCTATTTAAGGCCAGGAATGAGCTCGCGCGCGCACCCTAGTGGTCACTGCAGGGCAGGACGGCTGCGTGTGCTGCCGTCTCCGGGGAGGAAGACGTCGGCAGGATGACAGGGGTCTGCGGTCTGCGGCCGTTACAGCGGCGAATAATCTAGATTAATAAAAAAGAAGTCATGCCTAACCAACATACTCAGTTTCTATGAGGAGTAAAGTGCCAATCTGGATGTTCGTCATGCAAGTGATGTGATATACCGTATTTAGATTTTGCAAAAAACCTTTGTTACTGTTCCACACAACAGTCTTGTTCTGAAACTACACACACAGGAACTGGAGGACCATGCACGTGGGTAAGGAATTGGTTAACCCCTTAAGGACGCAGCCTTGTTTTGGCCTTAAGGCTCAGAGCCCATTTTTCAAATCTGACATATTTCACTTTATGTGGTAATAACGTCGGAATGCTTAAACCTATCCAAGCGATGTGGTAACATTTGGACGATATATTCAGTGTTTATTGGTGAAAAATTGCAAAATTTAGAGAAAATTTATAAAAAAAAATAGCATTTTTCAGAATTTAAATGCATCTGCTTGTAAAACAGACGGTTATACCACCCAAAATAGTTACTAGTTCACATTTCCCTTATATCTACTTTAGATTGGCATTGTTTTTTGAACATTCTTTTATTTTTCTTGGACGTTACAAGGCTTAGAACATAAACAGCAATTACTCATATTTTTAAGAAAATTTCAATAGCCTTTTTTTTAAGGTACCTGTTCAGTTCCGAAGTGGCTTTTGTCAGGGATCATTACCATGTATATTGTTTGAAAAATATTATCCTTTTATTTATATATATTATATATATATATATATATATATATATATATATATATATTCAGTATATTACACAAAGAGATTGGATTCATGGAGCACAAAGAGCCTGCATAACACGCCAATGGAGGACACCGCCCCCTGGAATGCAAGAGGAGTGTGCAGAAGAATGTACAGGAGAACGTACAGCTGAGGAGCCAATGGGGGCTTAAGCAAGTCCCACATCTCTAGGGAGGGGGCATGTGTCTTTTTCTGTGTTTCTTTGTTCTGAATAAAGTTCAGTTCGCTTCCTGTCTGATCTGAGGAAAGCTGTGTACCAACATCTCTGGCTGGTTTACTTCTTTCCAGGCATGCCTTCAGCTTTCAATTTACAGAGGTGGTTATTCGGTGTCGAATAACAGGGAGAAGGAAGCTACCTTGAAATACGGACCTGACACTTTGAGGGGCCTATGTTTTAGAAACCCCCATAAAACACCCCATTTTGAAAACTAGACCCCTCAAAGTATTCAAAACAGCATTTAGAAACTTTATTCAACCCTTCAGGCATTTCGCAGAAATTAAAGCAAAGTAGAGGTGAAATTTGCAAATTCATTTTTTCTTGCTGAATTTAAATAGTATTCAAATTTTTTTCTGTAACACAGAAGGTTTTACTAGAGAAACAATACAAAATATGTATTGTCCAGATTCTGCAGTTTTTAGAAATTTCCCACATATGGCTCTAGTGTTCTCGTGGACTAAAACACAAGCCCCAGAAGCAAAGAAACACCTAGTACATTTTGAGGCCTCTTTTTTATTAGAATATATTTTAGGCAGCATGCCAGGTTTAAAGAGGTGTTGAGGTGCCAAAGCAGTAGAAATCCCACAAAAGTGACCCCATTTAGGAAACTACACCTCTCAAGGAATTCATTTATGGTTGTTGTTACCATTTTGACCCCACAGTTTTTACACAGCACGTATTTGAATTGGGCTATGAAATTAAAAAAATGACATTCTTTCCAATAAGATGTCATTTTTGATAAAAATGTCTTATTTTCACAGGGAACAAAATACCCCATTTTGTTGCCCAATTTGTCCTGGGTGCAGCAATACCCCATTTGTGGCGATAAACTGCCGTTTGGGCCCATGGGTGGCCTCAGAAGGGAAGGAGAACTGTGTGTTCCTTGGAGTGCAGATTTTGCTGGATTGGTTTTCGGGTGCCATGTTGCATTTGCAGAGCCACAGAGCTATCAAAGCAATGGAAACCCACCAGAAGTGACCCCATTTTGGAAACTACACCTCTCAAGGAATCCATTTATTGGTGTTGTGACCATTTTGACCCCATAGTTTTTTCACACAACTTATTTGAATTGGGCTGGGAATTCAAACAAAATTATTTTTTTCCAATAATATGTAGTTTTGGCTGAAAAGGTCTTATTTTGGGCTCATGGGAGGGCTCAGAAGGAAAGGACCACCATTTGGCCTACTGGAAATTTTCTGTTGTGAATTCATATATGCAGAAGCCCCTGAGGTATCAGTACAGTTGAAACCCCCAAGAAGTGACCCCGTTTTAAAAACTACACCCCTTAAGGCATTCATCTAGAGGTGTAGTGAGCATTTTTACCGGAGACATACACCCCATAAACTGTAATGTGCGTTCTCACGGGTATGGCAATACCCTCAATGTGGCTGTTATCAGCTGCCTGGGCACACGGCTGGTCTCAGAAGGGAAAGATGAGGGGGATAAGATGTGCGGAGTACATCAGGGTAAGTAAAACTGGGATAGGTTAAAAATCAAGGGATGTATGATACATTTTGAAGCACTCTTTCATACGGAGCCTTAGTTTTTCGGGACACGTGTCACATTGATATATTGTGTCCTCCCTTATCCCCCTCTTATAGCAGACTTTGTACCTCTTTTGACTTTTTCCTTTCAGGTCCAGATAGTCCAGGATGCAGTCTGGTTTGGGGGTCTCTGTACTGATACCTCGTACAGGTACATGGGTACTGGTGTGGGCATGTATTGTTGTCAATACAAAGACATCTCTCTTGTCCGTGTACTTTACACACAATATGTTGCTGCTAGATTGTGCCCTGCTCTCACCCCTTCTGAGTGTTTGCCCAAGCAGAGTCTTAGGGAGGACTTTCAGGTTTCTTCTAGCAGTGCCGCAGGACTTCTGGAAGCGAGGCACTTGAAGACTGGGACGCTGGTATAAAAATTATCCAGGTAGAGTTGGTAACCCTAGTCCAGCAGTAGGTGCACCAAATCCTACACAATTTTTGCATTAACTCCCAGTAAGGGGGGGGGGGCATTCTGGGGGCTGAATACTGGTGTCCTTCCCTTCATATATCCTAAATTTGTAGGCATACCCTGATGCACTCTCGCACAGATTAATACATCTTCACACCATACCTTGCCCTCCTACCCGGCAGGTACTGGCGGAATTGAAGCCTCCCTTTAAAATGTACCAAGGACTCATCAATAGAAATACAGTTCTCGGTGGTGTATGCTTGGGAAAACCGGGCACTGAAACGGTCTAATAGGGGTCTCCGTTTATACAAACGGTCAAAACTGGGGTCATCTTGGAGTAGGCAATGCTCATTATGAGAAGCGAAGTATTGCCTCATTATTTCTTTTTTTTAGGTTCCAGTTCAGTTCTGAAGTTGCTTTGAGGGGCCTATATATTAGACACCCCCATCAAACACCCCATTTTAGAAACTAGACCCCTCAAAGTATTCACAACAGCATTTAGAAAGTTTATGAACTCTTTAGGTGTTTCACAGGAATTTAGAGCAAAGTAGGGGTGAAATTTACATATTTATTTTTGTCAGAAAATCCATTTTATACCATTTTTTTCTATAACACAAAAGGTTTTACCAGAGAAACGCAACTTAATACTCATTGCCCAGATTCTGCAGTTTAGAGAAATATCCCACATGTGGCCCTAGTGCGGTAATGGACTGAAGCACCGGCCTCCGAAGCAAAAGAGCACCTAGTGGATTTTGAGGCCTCTTTTTTATTAGGCACCATGTCCAGTTTGAAGAGGTCTTGTGGTGCCAAAACAGTGGAAACCCCCCAAAAGTGACCCCATTTTGGAAACTAGACCCCTTGAGGAACCCATTGTAGTTTTCTTGGGGTGCATGCAGCTTTTTGATCAGTTTTTATTCTATTTTTAGGTGGCGTGGTGACTAAAAAACAGAAATTCTACTATTGTTTTTTTATTCTATTTTTTTTACAGCGTTCACCGTGCGCTATAAATGATAAATTCACTTTATTCTGCGGGGCGATACGATTATGGCGATACCGGATGTTTATAGTTTTTTTTATGTCTTATGGCGTTTGCACAATAAAATAAGTTTTATAAAAAATCATTCACTTTTTGTGTTACCATATTCTAAGAGCCAGAACTTTTTTATTTTTCCATAAATAAAGCCGTGCGAGTACTTATTTTTTGCGTAACGAACTGCAGTTTCGATCAGGGCCATTTTTGATCTCTTTTTATTCCATTTTTTGGGAGGTGAAGTGACCAAACAATTGTGATTGTGGTACGGTTTATTATTATTTTCTTTTACCGCGTTCACCGTGCGGGATAAATAACAAAATAATGTTGTAGTTCAGGCAGTTACGGATGCGGAGATACCAATTATGTATAGTTTATTTGTTTATTTATCTATTTTTATTAATAATAAAGGACTGATAGGGGAAAAAGGGGGATTTTTACTTTTATTACTTTTAAAACTTTTATTTGCTTATTTTTACACATCTTTTTTTAACTTTTTTTTATACTTTATTACTTTGTCCCACTAGGGGACTTGAAGCCAGGAGGCCCGGATCGCTATTCTAATACACTGCACTACATGCGTAGTGCAGTGTATCAGAGCTGTCAGCTACTCACTGACAGCAAGCCTAGTGGGTCCTGACTTTGTCAGGACCCACTAGGCTTCCGTCTATGGCATAGCCGGACGCCATTGTTTGGTGTCCGGTTGCCATAGTAACCATCGCCGCCCGCTATCGTGTAGCAGGCCGACGATGGTAGCTTAACTCCTAAAAAGCCGCGATCTCTATTGAACGCAGCTTTTAAGGGGTTAATCAGCGGGGACACAGCGATCGGTCCCCGCTGTAGGAGCTGTGACAGCTCCTTTATGTGTCGGGAGGACGGCCGGAACGGCCGTTGCTCCCGAGACGTACTATTAGGTCATGGAGCGCGAACGATACAGCTACCATGACCTAATAGTACGTCCAGGAGCGGGAAGGGGTAAGGGACAGAAAACAAAGTGTTATTATAAATGGTACTTACTTAAAATGGGCTGAAGTCAGCAGTGAGGTATCACAAGGCACGGTGTTAGGCCCAATTCTTTTTAATTTCTTTAATAATAACCTTGTGGATGGGATTGATACCAAGGTGTCAGTTTTCTGCTGATGATACAAAACTTTGTAAGATACTTAAAAAGGGGTTTTCCATTCCGTAAAAATTTATAGCCTAGACTCAGGATAGGCTATCAATAGCTGATTGGTCGGGGTCTGATTCTCGGGACCCCCGCAGATCAGCAGTTTTGGAGGGCGTTCAGTACGAGCTTCCCCTTCTTTTCTACTTGCTCATTGTAAAATCGTAGACACACATGTAGCGGCGATTCACAGGTATTGCAGCATTTTTTCCCAGTCACTCCAATGTGAGAAGGCTGCAATACCTGTGAATCACCGCTACATGTGGGTCGACGATTCACAGTGAGCAAGTACAAATGAAGGGGAAGCAACTCTCATACGAGCGCTGCACCCCCTTCAAAACAGCTGATCGGCGGGGGTTCCGGGAGTTTAACCCTGAGCAATCAGCTATTGATGGCCTATCCTGAGGATAAATCATCAAATTTTACTGTCTGGATAACCCCTTTTTAAAACCCAGCGTCACTATAAAATATTACAGAAAGACATAGCTAAGATGGCCGCATGGCAAAAACATGCACCTAGGATGCAATAATAGTATTAATGCATATAAATCAAATGGAATAAAACTGGCGATAACAGAACAAAAGAAGGACCTGGGTATTCTGGTTACAAATAAGCTACGTAGCAGTACCCACTGTCAAGCAGCAGCTGCAAAAGCAAATACGATTTTAGGGTGTATAAAAAGAGAGATAAAAACCTGTGCTTCAAATGTAATATTACTACACTATGAATCCTTGTAAGGCCACATCTTGAATATGGAATTCAGTTTTGGGCTCCACATTTTAAAAAGAATATATGAGAATTGGAGAGGGTGCAAATGCGGGCGACTAGATTATTAAATGGGATGGGAGGTGTCCCTTAAAATGAAAGGCAAGATAAATTGGGCTTGTTCAGAATGTAAAAAAAGATGCCTTAAATGTGATCTTATTAACATGTATAAGTATATGTGTGGTTAATACTAAGAACCAGCAAATAATCTGTTCATTCCAAGGACTCTACAAAGGACCAACAGACATTCATTGTGTGTGTAAGAAACTAATTTCAGACATCAATATAGGAAAGGGTTCTTTACAGTTAGTGTAGTCAAACTATGGAATGCCCTACCCCAAAGGTAGTAATGGCAGATACTATGTCAGCATTTAAAAAAAAGCACTGTGTCAATGTTATGCATACTATGTTTCAATCAACAAATATGTCCTACCATAGGCATTGTAGATATCTCTGAGTCCACATATATTTTCTCATATATGTTCCTCTTTTACCATGTTTTTTTACATTCTCTATATCAAATTTACATTTAGGTGCCGATTATGATCGCACTCATTGATTGATTTATTTCTTCATTCATTACTCTTGTATCATCGAAAGTTTCGGCAAGAGAACTTTTATTGCAATTAATCATGTAATTAATTATCCCTTCTATTATCATTTTTCAATGTATATCAGTTTTCCTCTTAACCACAAAGTCAATACATTACGGCATTTATAGTACTGTAACTGAACTTTTATCCCTCCAATACACCATTTATGATAACCCAGTACATCATTTTTATTCCCTCACCCAATTTACAACAGAACTCTATCCTTTGTTCCCCCACCCTTTGGTTTGCTCTCCCCTTTTGTCATCCCCCTGCCAAAACTCTGATCTATGACCCAGACTAGAGTTAGTCCCGAAAGTCTACCGACAAGCTTACTGTCACTACAGTGAGCTTGCCTGATCAACTCCAGCCAACCCCAGAAACAAGGCTGCCATGATACAGCATCCTGCGATAGTGTGCTGTTATGACCACCAGGTTTGTGGACCCACTGGGATACTCCAACGGTTTGGCTTAGGGCCACCTCTAAGGGCTTTATACGAATAGCCTAACCTGTCTTCACCCTTGTACCCTTATAGAGCAATCTGGTCTTCACTGTGGTGAGGCTACCAGGTTGCTACCTCTTGAGGTGGTCCCGGCGAAGCAGCTGCTAACCAAAAAGACAAGAAACAGGCACTGGCATATGGTACATTGAAGGATGGAAGCTGACTGTGAATCACTGATCACAGGTGGATAGCAGATAGCTGGACACAAGCAGGTAGCAGGACCCAGGCATATAGCTGGTCACAGGCAGGCAACATGTAGCAGGACACAGGCAGGTAGCTGGTCATGGCTGGTAGTAGGTAGCTAGACACAAGCAGGTAGCTGGACACCTGCAGGTAGCGGGTAGCTGGACACTGGCTAATAACTAATAGCAACAGGACTGGATTCAGGCTGGTAATGGATAACAGGGTACAGGTTGTCCACAGATAGAAGTAGCGGACTGGATACAGGCTGGTAACGGACAACTGGATACATGCTAATAACTGATAGCAATAACAGATGGTATATAGGCTGGTAACGGACAACGGAGAATACAGGCAGGAGAAGGACCCGCTGACAGCGTTACACATGCACCTTGTACAAAGCCTAGTGTCAGTCGGTTATCTAGCAACGAGATAGCATTGCTGAAGTCCATCACTAACAATGTGTCCACTACTCCTATCCTTATACATCGCTTGTCTGCAAAGTATCCCCCTTCACCTTCAACAATGTATCTACCGTCCCCTTCAACAATGTATCCACCACCCTTTCAACAATATATCCACCATTCCCATCCTGATGCGACGATAAGCCGCTCCTACCCCCTCACCACAACATAGCACAGGGGACCACGCATGCCATCTTCCACTATGCATCAACCACATAATCATTCCCACATCTCCTTCTACACCTATTGTTTCAACAACATTATTAAACAAGACAATTCCTTGTACATATTTATTTTATTTAAAAAAAATTTGAACTGAAAGATCCAGATTCTATTGTGTTTAGAGAATTAGTGGAAGTTAGTTCTCTTAGTGTACACATGGTCTCCAGATCTACATTTTTTTTAAATTTTGGTTAGTTTGAGAAATGGTGTTTTTCATGCCAACAAAAACCCTTAGTTGACAAAGCTACACTTCTTGTCCCCCAAAAATGATCAGTTTGGGTGGATTGATCAATCTTCAGAAATGTTGGATTTGTAATAGTTGACATGTTTGAAGGCTTCATTTCAATCTGAATTGGAATTTCAAATTGGATGTTTTCGCTCTGCAACTGAAGTTCAGTTGATAAAATAAAAGGTGTTTCCTCAACATGTCTTCTTTTTCTACGTTTTCTCGGAGGTTCTCCAGAAGTACCCACAGATGTGGAGGGAAGATTGTAGGTAACGCATTGTCCTTCAGTTTTCTTTTGTAACCATCCAAATGATACGCATCCAAATCAAAGTGATTTGAACAAACTCGATATATATGTTAGTTTTGTTGCCTGTGAATATGAGTTCAATTAGTTCTTCTATATTTTCAAAACACTTTGGTTATTGTTACAGCTAAGAAGCATACTACCAATAGAAGTCTTTTCCAGGAAAGATAATAGACTATGGTGAACCATAACGTAATCTATCCTGCTGTAGGAGTTATGTGCAAACGAGTAGAAGGTGAAGTCCCTTTCATCAGGATGAGTCAATTGCCACGCATCACAAAGCTGCATATCTCTAAGCCTCTTCCTCAATTTGTTCAACTTATTATATGCTAGGGACGTCCGTCCAGATGACGTATCAAGCAAAGGATTAATGGCCAGATTGAAGTCCCCACATAGGATAGGTGCTCCTGCCGAAAAAGAGCTCAGCTCTTCCAACATCTTCAGAAAAAAAGAAACTTGGTTAGTATTAGTATTAGGGGCATAGATATTGGCTACCGTTACCTTGCGGACTCCCACTTCACATTTCATAAAAATGAATCTTGCCTCAGAATCCATATAGGTATCTATCACCCTACCCTGAAAGGATTTATGCAGGAAAATAGAAACCCCCCCTAGTCTTGCCATTCGGATTACTGCAGTGGTATCCCACCGGGTAGTATTTATTTCGAATGAGCGGAACCTGATCTGCCCTGAAGTGAGTCTCCTGAACACACAGCACCTGAATCCTCTGTTTATGTGAAGCATACAAGATCTGAGACCTCTTTTCCGGAACATTAAATCCCTTCACATTCAGGGATGAAATGGTAAATTCTGCCATTATCTCTAAACTCAAAAGGAGAAAAGCTACATCTGTTCACAAAATACTTGTGTTCTCCAGCCGCTGCCGCCACACCCACCATCCCTTCCAGGAAATTAAATACATTACAGATATTCCAAGCAAACATTGCATTACCATAGCAGAGCATCAATCGCATAACATGGATACAAAAAAAAAGGAAAAAGAAAAAACAGACATAAGACAGGTAAAACATCCGCTGCAAAGTACTATATTGTGCCTCCAAGCACCTATATCACTGGTTAGAACCAGACCAGTCTCAGCGATATTCCTATGTGGGGGTCACAGAGGACTACCGTCAAGCAGCACACTACTACTGGTCACAAAAAGTGAAGAGAACGGATTAAGCTCCACAGCCTTTAACCCCTTAATGACCGCCGATACGTCTTTCTACGGCGGTCATTAGTGGGCTTTATTCTAGAGCGCCGCTATTCTACGTCGCTGCTGTAGAATAAAGTAAACAGAGCAGGGAGCCGTGAAATCTCCCTGCTCTCGGCTGCTAGAGGCAGCTGAGGGCTGGGAGCGTCCCTGCTCTGCCGGGTGAGATCGATATTAGTATCGATCTCACCCGTTTAACCCTTCAGATGCGGTGCACAATAGCGAGCACCGCATCTGAATGGTTTTGGAGAGAGGGAGGGAGCTCCCTCTCATCTCACTGACACCCGGCGATAAAATCGCCGAGTGTCTGTGTCTTCTATGGCAGCCGGGGGTCTAATAAAGACCCCCAGGTCTGCCTGGAGCGAATGCCTGCTAGATCATGCCGCAGGCATGACCTAGCAGATGCCTGTCCGTTTTAAACGGACAGGCAGTAATACACTGCAATACAAAAGTATTGCAGTGTATTATAATAGCGATCGGAGCATAGGGAAGTCCCCTAGTGGGACTAGTAAAAGAGTAAAAAAGTTTAATAAAGTTAATAAAAAAAAAAAAGTGAAGAAAAAAAAATTAAAAACCCACTTTTTCCCCTTACAAAATGCTTTACTATTAAAAAAAACTACAATAAAGCAAAAAAGTTACACATATTTGGTATCGCCGCGTCCGTAACGACCCCGACTATAAAGCTGTTACATTATTTAACCCGCACTGTGAACGCCGTAAAAAATAAAATAAAAAACAATGGAAAAATTGCTGTTTTCTGTTAATCCTGACTTTAAAAAAATGTGATAAAAAGTGATCAAAAAGTCGCATCTACTCTCAAATGGTACCAATAAAAACTGCAAGTCGTCCCGCAAAAAACAAGACCTTATACAGCTATGCCGACGCAAAAATAAAAAAGTTACAGCTCTTTGAATGTGACAATGTAAAAATGTAAAAAATGGCTTGGACATTAGGGCCCAGAATGCAAGCAGGGGGAAGGGGTTAATATCAACGTCTGCTAAACCATTTACTCGAAGGTACAGACCTAAGATATGTGGGTATAAACAAACTAAAGGGTCTATAGATGCTTCATTTAAACCCACCACGGGACCTTTCTAACCTCCCCAGAACAAAATCTAAACAGTTTACCCAAACTAGATTTCTACATCAACCCAACAGGAAATATTAACTGATTTTATCCCAGACTCACAAATTTGATGAGCTCGAGTATCTCTGCATGGGTGACCACCTGTAAAGCAAAGGGATTAAAGAAAAACCCATAAAACATCAACGCTCCCGAAATCTTGCAGGGGATGTTCTCTGTCGCCATCGCGGTCTCTGCGGCAATGGTGAGCCTGATCTCTCCCTCCGACCAGTCGCGGGCCTCCCAGTAGGGGGCGCTCCCGGCCCCTGCAGAGTGTCCATTTAGAAAGTCTCCCAGTCCGGCAGTGAAAGGATAGGCAACCCAAGGGCCTTTAGAAATCCCGGGAGTTCCGCGTGAGTGTACAGCGAGACAGTCCTGTCCTCCACACGCACATGTAGGGCAAATGGAAATCCCCAGCGA
The DNA here is from genome assembly GCF_050947455.1 of Rhinoderma darwinii. Classification (NCBI taxonomy): domain Eukaryota; kingdom Metazoa; phylum Chordata; class Amphibia; order Anura; family Rhinodermatidae; genus Rhinoderma; species Rhinoderma darwinii. The sequence goes on along the minus strand of NC_134693.1, from coordinate 69,078,744 downwards.
TACGTTATCCCTCGCTGTTGCAGCACGGAAAGCAAAGGGCGCAGCAGCCCCCGTTGTCGAAGGGTGCGTCTCGCTAAATCAGGAAACAGGAGCAGTTTAGCCCCGTCAAAATCGATCTCGGCCTTTAATCTTGCCTTCTGTATGATCTGCTCTTTCAGGCCATAACAGTGAATACGGCAAATGACATCCCTCGGTCTAGCAGCATCAGTACTCTTCGGACGCAGTGCCCTGTGGGCTCTATCTATTTCTATATAGGTGTCCACGGGTCGGTGAAGTAAGGTGTTAAAAATTCCGGTCAGCGTTGGTATTAAGTCAGCCGTTCTAGTAGCCTCCGGCAAACCTCTCAGACGGATATTATTCCTCCTATTCTTGTTTTCCAAGTCGTCCAGTTGCCTTTGCATTTGTCGCTGCTGTGAGCCTGAGGCTCTCTGCGCCTCAGTAAGCTGTTGTATAGACGTAGACACAGAGTCTTTCCAGGATTCCAATGCACTTACTTTAAACCTTAGGGCTGATACTTCCGACTGGACCACGTGAAGGTCTCGGCGCCACGCCACTTTTAAATTGGCCAGCATCTACTCCATGTCCCATTTAGAAGGTAAAAGCGCCAGCAAAGCCTGTAATTCTGGATGACCTCTGAGCGTCTGGGCTGCTCTGTCTGGTGGCGGCAATTCTCCCATCATACTCTCACCACTGGAAGAAAAAGGAGAGGGTCTCTCTCCCACAGTCCCCCTGAGTCTCTGTCATCTGCAGGTTACAGGGGGTACCACCCCTCCTTCCGAGGAGCTCTTTTCTCCATCCTCTTGCCCTAGATCTTCCTGAGCCCGGTCATGGCTCCGGTGCGGCCTGCGGGACCACCTCTCCCGTGACCTGCATCAGAGAGCAGGCTGCCGCACTGCCTCTCTCTTCCCCAGCGCCATCTGCCTGTGCCCCTGCAGCATTCCGGTCCCGGCTGCCATCTTGGCTCCGCCACGAGGTGCCAGCAGTAGCAGGTACGTGACCTCCCCTGCTGGTGCTGTGCCTGCCCGGCCATTCCTCCTCATGCTCCTCTGTCCCCTGTGACAGCCCCCTCCTCCGTCTCACTTCAGGCTCCACTGATCCACAACTGAGGGAGCGTCCGCCTTCATGCAGCACAGGCTCAGGCAGCGTCTCACCTCGGTCCTGGCCGCCGCCATCTTGGTTCCTCCTCGACGTTCCAGCCGACTCGGGTAAGTAGCCTCCTCTCCTCTCCCGGTCGTCTCGCTCTGTCAGGGATTCGGGTGCCCGTGCCGCTTCCCTCTCCACCTCCATAGAAAGCAGTTCCTCCAGATTAGCAGCAAGTCGGGCGGGACTGCACTCCATGCGCCCTGTCGGCGGCTCCCACAGCGGCGGTGTCGCGGCTCCCTCCGAGCTTGTGTCTCCGGCTGCCAGCGGCAGAAAAAAAAGAGACAAATTTTTTAGTACCAGTTATCCCTGGATGGCCACACAAAACAGAATCATGTAACTCATTAAGCAAACGAGGAGGTACAAACAACTTCCCAGCAGGAATGGTTTGCGGAGCGAGTTGTTGACATTCTTTAATCTCAGTGGCAAGACCAGGTGAAATTGCAGAAACCACTATTCTCTTAGATAAAAAAAAGTTTCAGGATGAATGTCAGGGACCTGTGAGGAACAGAAACTTTGAGATAATGCGTCGGCTCTGACATTTTTAGACCCGGGTTTGTAGGCTACAATAAAGTCAAATCTGGTAAAGAACAAGGCCCACCTAGACTGTCTGGGATTGAGTCTTTTGGCTGATTTTATGGTCAGTCAGTACAGTAATTTGATGTCTAGCCCCCTCCAGAAAGTGGCGCCACTCTTCAAATGCCCACTTCAAACGCCCACTTATGAAGCTCACGATTACCCATATCATAATTATTTTCAGTGGCAAAAAATGTGCGAGAAAAAAGCACAGGGACGCAAATTAGTCAATACAGAAGATCCTTGAGGCAACATAGCCCCCACACCTATTTCTGAGGCATCAACCTCAACAATAAAAGGGCTGGAGAGGTCAGGGTGAGCACGTACAGGCGTTTCCATAAAACGCTGTTTTAATGTTTCAAAGGCGGAGACTGCACTAGGTTTCCAATTTACAAGATCAGAACCCACTTTAGTAAGATCCGTCAAAGGTTTGGCAATGGAGGAAAAATTATGAATACATTTTCGGTAATAATTAGCAAAACCCAAGAACGTCTGCAGAGCTTTTAGTGAAGTGGGTTGGATCCAATAAAGAACTGTCTGAATCTTAGCGGAGTCCATACGAAAATCATGAGGTGACAGCACATATACCAAGAAATGAACTTCATGATCTCCGAAAATACATTTTTAAATTTTCGCGTAAAGACAATTTTTTTTCAGTACTTGAAGGACGGACCTTAAATGTTGAACTTGAGAGAACCAATCGGAAGAAAACACAAGAATATCATCCGGATACACAACCACAAAGCGTCCAATAAAATTTCTGAAAATATCATTAACCAGGTTTTGAAAAACATTGAGCATTACATGGAGCATTACTTAAACCAAAAGGCATGACCAAATAGTCATAATGACCATCTGGAGTATTAACTGCGGTCTTCGACTCATCCCCTTTGCGGATATGAACCAAATTGTAGGCCCCGCGTAAATCTAGTTTAGAGAACCACTTGGCTCCTGAGATCTGATTAAACTGGTCTGGGATGAGTGGAAGAGGATATTGATTCTTAACGGTAATCTTAATTCACGATAGTCGATACAGGGTCTTAAACTGCCATCTTTCTTTTCAACAAAGAAAAACCTGCACCGACCGGAGAAGTAGATGGGCGAATATGACCCTTACGGAGACTATCTTTAATCTAATCTTTCATTGCCTATCTTTCCGGAGTAGAAAGATTATAAATCCGTCCCTTAAGCAGTTTAGCATTAGGGAGAAGTATGATGGGACAATCATACAGCCTATGAGGAGAGAGAGATTCACAGCCGATTTCAGAAAAGACATCCTCAAAATCATGAATACACTCAGGCAATAATGGTGCATTGCAAGATACATTAGTTTTAGACAAAGACATGCAAGAATTAAAACATTTAGAATTCCACTTAATCAAATCTGCTTTTACCCAATCAATAACCGGATTATGTGTCTGCAACCATGGAATACCCAATATTATCTCAGAAGGCAAATTTTCTAGAATAAAGAAAGTGATTTGTTCAGTATGCAAAGTACCCACTTCCAAAGTAACATGTGGAGTAGAGAACTTAACCGACCCCTGAGAGGGGTATTATCAATAGCAGGGACTTTGACTGGGGTACTCAACTGAACAAGGGGGATAGTCAATCTTTTTGCAACCTGAAAATCGAAGAAATTAGCCGCAGAACCACAAGCTACAAAAACTTGACCAGAAATACAAACGGTATCGTCCACGGCCGCAGACCATCGGGATTACTCACCCCCGAAGGCCGCAGCCATGGATCTGTGAGCGCTCTGATCTGCTGTGTCCCATAGGAAATAATCATTAATTAGCCCATGATCACCCTTGACTATATGAAGGGCCCTGCCCCTTTACTCCTTGCCTGAGCGTTGTTGTGTTTACCCGTGTTAGTCTTGCAAATGTTCCCTTAGTGTTATCCTGTTCCCAGTGTTCCCGTACCTGCTACCTGTATCATGTATCCCATGCTACCTTTGTTCCTGTGCCTTAGAAAGTTGGAGTCATGTTGTGCCACCGGACACCACGCCTAGTGTCTGCTGCCAAGGTCCCATCTGAGCCTAGTCATTGCTACTGTCTGATCTACTACAGGTACACTTGTGCTTGGACTATTTATACATTGACATGGTACACTGTTTGGGCAGCTGCTATCTCACTACGGCGTATGGCCCAGTGGGTCCACGTGGGTCCACATACCCCCACAAACATTATTAAATTATACATTAACAGGAAAAAGGATTTTTTTTAGAAAATGTGAGAAAAACCTAACTGCCCAGGTGGCATTCCTGGGGACCATTTAGGTTCTGAAGTTTTCCGGAGCTGGACATTCTGGATGTTTGGAACAGTTCTGAGTGTATAACCAGCGTCCCTGCAATAGAAACACATCCCCTTGTGTTTCCAAAAAAGTCTACTATATGGTTTTCGCCAGAGCCTACCGCAAGGCAGGATGGTTTTGCTGCATAGAACCCAGGTTGTTTTAGCAGACTTCAGCGTTAGGATAAGAGGTGCAATGCAGGCAAACCTGAACAGGATAACCAGATGGCCAGAGGGTAAGCAGAAAGTCCAAATCAGAAAGCAAGTGGATATCAGGTATAGTAGAGGTCAAAACCAGCCAGGAGCAGATATTCCAAATCAGTAAACATGGGGTTATCCAGAGACAAGCCGAGGTCAGATTCCAAGAAGTCCTGAAGTCAGAGATATAGAGTATTGTCAGAATCTTGATCAAAACACCTTAAAGAGGCTCTGTCACCAGATTATAAGTGCCCTGTCTCCTACATAATCGGATCGGCGCTGTAATGTAGATAACAGCAGTGGTTTTTTTATTTTGAAAAACGATCATTTTTGAGCAAGTTATGAGCAATTTTAGATTTAGTTTCTTAATGCCCAACTGGGCGTGTTTTTACTTTTGACCAAGTGGGTGTTGTAAAGAGGTGTATGAGGCTGACCAATGAGTGACATACACTTCTCATTGTTCCAGCCCAGCATGATCCACAGCACAGTGTGGTTATGCAGTGAAAGAAGCTGGGCTGGAACAATGAGAAGTGTATGACACTGATTGGTCACTGATTGGTCAGCCTCATACACTTCTTTACAACACCCACTTGGTCAAAAGTAAAAACACGCCCAGTTGGGCATTAAGAATCTAAAACTGCTCATAACTTGCTCAAAAATGATCGTTTTTCAAAATAAAAACCACTGCTGTTATCTACATTACAGCGCCGATCAGATTATGTAGGAGACAGGGCACTTATAATCTGGTGACAGAGCCTCTTTAAGCCAAGTAAATCACAAGCAAAGAGCAAGGAGGAAGCCAGGTATAAATACTCCACCCTTACCTCTAATAGGAAGACCGACAGAAGGGAGACAGGCTCAAAATAAAACCAGAAGCTAGACCAGTAGTTAAGGCGATCTTAAAGGAACAGACATTTACCAACAGCAGAATTATCTTCATCACTAGGGCCTAGTACAATTAGGACTAACGGATACTTACTATTTTGGGAAGCTAATAGCTACTGAATAATGCCAGATACAGTGTACACTAGACACATGATATTGAGAATACTGTGCACTACACATTAGGTAAATCATAAGCTACAGCAATCACAATACAATATAAGACAATGACTTACATTCATTAATGCATGTTAGTCAATAAAAAGACTATAATTACAAAGTGATACCACATCTTTATTATCTGTATATAGGCTTTGAAAAATGATTCATTTTAATGAAATGAAGTCTTCCCAACGTTTTTGTTTTTGTATCTCTTAAAAAAAACCTAATAGAATTCGTGAAATTGTTTAAAAATATATAACAATATACACTAAATTAAAAATGACTCTGCATTTTCCATTGAAACTTTTATGAAATTAATATTTGACAACTTACATTGTACCGAGGTAAGGTTCAGGCAGAAGTAAGCTTGAACTGTAAAAACGGTAGAGAACTGATGAAAATCACGAATCTTTATGCTCACTGTTAAAAAAAAATAAAAATAAAAAAAATATGCATAATAAGTTGTTGTGATGGCTATAGCAACCACTCGAAGAGCAGTCACAGATACAGTTCAATTCAATGCTAGAGCAAGGAGATGACGGATGCTTGCTACAGCATTATCTGTGCCATTAGCGGCTCAGCTGGCAGCGTTTAGCAGACACAGGAATGAAAAAGATTGGGCAGACTCTTTTTGATAATGCACTCTGTAGATAATGCCACAGTGCCCTCTGTAGATAATGCCACACATCCCCATGGATAATGCCACAGTGCCCTCTGTAGATAATGCCACAGTGCCCTCTGTAGATAATGCCACAGTGCCTTCTGTAAATAAAGGCACACACCCACCCGTAGATAATGGAAGAGTCCCCTTTGTAGATAATGACAGAGTGCCCCAGGTAGATAATGCCACAGTGCCCTCTGTAGATAATGCCGCAGTACCCTCTGTATATAATGCCACACACCCCTAGATAATGCCGCAGTGACCTCTGTAAACAATGCCACAGTGCCCTCTGTAGATAATGCCACACACACACCCCTTGTAAATAGTGACACACACCCTCCCCCTAGTAGATAGCTCTATTGGGGCTCCCTCTAGGAGTGGAAACCCCAGCCAAATCGTTGCCGATGCTTTGGCCAGGTATTCCTCTGCTGGAGGAGCCCTTGACATCACTTTCCATAGTCAGTGATGTCAGGGGATCCTCCTGGACCGGAATGTGATGTCCGGGGCAACCCCAGAGCCAAGGGGGGTCGCAGAGCACCAGTAAAGGCTCTGCTCCGGAAGTTTGGGGAAGCCCCTAACATCACTGTCCATATTGTGTATGGACAGTGATGACAGGGGCTTCCCCAGAGCTGGAGTAAAGGAGCAGAGCCGCTTCTAGCACTCGGACGCTCCTCCTTCAGCCTGCTCGCTCCTCTGTCAATGGAGCTACAGTACCCCTTGAGCCGCAGATGACAGCTTCCGGGGCTCCTTGGGCCTTGTGTTTGAGATCCCTTATGTAGATCATGCCACTGGCAACCCACTCCACTTACATGTATTCCTCTCTGGAATACACATCGACAGCGAAACCGTCGCTATGCCCAGTGATTACTCTCCTGGATGTAAAATCAGACGTCACTGTCCATTTCAGGACATTGATATAAAGGTCTCCATCTAGGAGAGTACTCTCAGGCCACATCATCACCAATGCTGCGGCCGGGGATTCAAGGTTTGACATAGCCGCTAAAATTACATTTATTAAAATAATGGATTTGGAAAAAAAAAGGACATGAAAAGAGTATACATACCGTTTGTAAGAATAAGATGCTGACTAGCAACGTGACATAATGGCGCCAAAAATAGAAGGTTGAAACCAGCTAGTGTGTTTGGTTTGTGCATGCTACGCTATTGGCGGCGTATGGATAGCTGTTTGGCCTTGTGAGAAATTAGAGGGAGTATATAGTTCCAGCACTGACATTACTCAAAGCAGGAAACTGACATTCCACTGCGCAAGCGTGACTGGCTATGTGTACCGCTATTCCGGACACAAACATTGACAAAGGAACAAACACACAACAAAGAGACTGGGTAATTTGAAAGTAAATTTATAAGAAAACAATAGAAAATTGATAATGTATATGGTCAATAAACTATTTATTAAGTATTAAACTATTTGAGAACCATTATACTTTATGACACAACCCCTTTAATGCTGTTTAATGTTTTACATTGTTAGTCACAAAGGAAATCTTGCAATGGTTTATTGTGACATAATTCAAGTGCTGTTCAATCTCAGACTGTGTAATCAGTGAATAACAAGTTAAAACAGTTGAAAGATTGCTGTGCTCAAGGTATTGGAATTCCATGAATTCAATTTCAGTGTGGGAGGGCATGTGCATTTGAGGCAGGAAGTATAAGCATCTGCCCCCTAACCTCATTATTAGAGGCAGGATACTAAGGGGAGGTGATAACTTCTCCACCATTACTTTAACCAGTTCAAGCTTTCACATCACAAGGAAACATGTAAGCCCTTCCTCCATCCCTCCACAATGCAAAAGACTGAATCATTACCTTATTAGGGAATTATCAGTGAACTATGTGTAGCGACGTCCTTACACAATCCTGAATTGCACAACAGAAACATATGCTTTCACTCTGTGATGCAGCAAACAATTCTAAACAGTCATTTCGTGGATAGCACATACAAGTATTGAATCATGTTGTTTTCTATTATCAACTTGTATAATATCATCTTTAATAACCTATATTATTTCACTCTATATTTCTCTACCATTTCAGAACACTTGGTTATAAATGCAATTAAAAAAAACAACTAAATTCTCTATGGTATTTACTGCTTAATACCGAAGGTATTTTAAGCCTTAAAGGCTTCAGGTGTCAGCGCACTGTATATAGAATACAAAGCAGCTGTATCTCAAAAAGTTAAAATAATTAAAAGAAAAAAAGTAATTAGAAAGTTGCACCAATCATACTAATAGACATTTTTTATTAAAAAAAATATTTCAAAAAGTTGTACATAGCTTTTAAAGGGGTTGTCTGGGCGTCTGGGCACGGACAACGGATGACCTATCCGCAGTATATGATCGGTGGGGGTCTGACACCTGGACCCCGCACCGATTAGGTGCTCCAGGTGCCTCCGAGCACAAATGTTATGCAGTGTATGCAGAGTAAGGCTATGTTCACACGGAGTATTTTGGGGGAGGAATATCTGGCTCAAAATTCCGTTTGGAACTTTGAGGCAGATATTCCTCTCCCTGCACGCCGATTTTCGCGGCAATTATCGCGCCGTTTTTCGCCCGCGGCCATTGAGCGCCGCGGGCATAAAACAGCGAGAAATACGCTTTCTCCTGCCTCCCATTGAAGTCAATGGGAGGTCGGAGGCGGAAACGCCCGAAGATAGGGCATGTCGCTTCTTTTTCCCGCGAGGCAGTTTTACTGCTCGCGGGAAAAAGACGCCGACGCCTCCCATTGAAATCAATGGGAGGCGTTCTCGGGCCGTTTCTGCCGAGTTTTGCGACGCGGTTTCCGCGTCAAAAAACTCGGCAAAATACCCCGTGTGAACATAGCCTTAGGAGCCGGAACTCAAGTTCTGCTCCTTTTCACATGAATAGGAGCAGAGCTGCAGTACTGCAGCTCGGCCACTGTTCTGCACAGGAGCCATCTGCTCCGGCATGGACATTCAGGGCCCAGAGGCAGCCGGAGCAGCTAATCGGTGTGGGGTCCAGGTGAAAAACCCCCACCAATCATATACTGATGACCTATCATCAGTTGTTCGTGCTTTCAAGGAGCTGTAACTTCTTTTTTTTTCTCCTTCCGTTGACATAGCTGTATAAGGACTTGTTGTTTTTTTTTGCTGGACAAGTTGTATTTTTTAATAGTACCATTTTGGGGGACATACAATTTATTAATTACCTTTTTTTGAGGGGTAATGGAAAAAAAACCTACATTTCGCCTTACTTGTTTGCATCTTAAATTTACACTCTCTACCATGTGGTTTAGGTCACTTTATCACCAAAATAATTGAATAAAATGTGATCAAAAATTTGCGTGTACTCCAAAATGGTACTAAGAGAATAACAGCTTATACCACAAATAAAAAGCTCTCACACAGTTCCGTAGAAATTTTGTATAATCCCCCGATTTACCTCAATTTACCGCATAGCCATGTGCCGTGGTACAAAGAGCTGGCCGTCCACATCATATAGATGGCATTGTATAATAATGTGCAGGCCAAATCGGAACATTTCGTCCGTTTCAAGAGGTGGATATCAAGATCCTAATATTTGGGAACCAGGAAGGGGAGGGCCCAAGCACGTCTATCCCAAAAGTTCATCATCTCTGCTGGAAGCGAGGCCGCCAGTATTGAACTAGTGAAATACTTTCCCTGGGAAGTTCACCAAACTGCAAAGAAGGGAATGTCCAAAATAAGGTGCAGAGTGTGTTCCAATAGTAGTATAAGAAAATACACCATTCATCAGTGCAACACCTGCTCTGTAAAACCTGGCCTCTGCATAAAGGATTGCTTTAAAGTGTAATGTCCGCTGCCTACTCCTGCCGCCATATACTTACCAGTCCGTGGCGTCTTCTGGCTCCTGGCCGTCGCTGCATCTCTCCTCCATCCCACTCTTGGCAGCCTCCTCTGCTCTCCTCCTGGCTCTCCTGCTGCTGCCTCTAGTGTTTCTCTTCTTAAAGAGCCAGCTGGTGCCAAGTTCCACCAAGCTTTCCTGGGTATAAAAGAGTATCTCCCACATTGCTCCATTCCAGAGCAACTAGGTTGCTTGTCTAGCTTGCTAGTTTAATTCCTCTGTGTTTTCTATTGGATTTACTGTTACTCACCCTGCTTGAACTTGACAATAGCTGTCTCCCCCTGCTCTGACCTTTTGCCTGTTTACCATGACCTCTGGTTTTGCTAACCAAGAGTGAATGTAAGCTGCCTGCCCAGACCCACGCTAATACCGGACTTGCATATTAACTGATGTTATTGTACCTCACCTGTTCACGTTGGCCATTGCCAATGAAGTCTACTCTGGGTGTAGCGACCTAGGGATACTGGTGGCCAAGTCCACATCTCCATACGGAGGTTGAAAAGTGTACACCTTGCTATCCCTGAGACTCCGCTCTTCAGTTTAGCCCCATGTCATATCCGTTGGCAACACAGTAGGTCCACACCATTCTCTTTAGGCCCCGTGACACAAAGAATACCACATATCTATGGATTATTAATTTTATTATTTTCCCCCATTTTTACGGCACATTATTATGCACTTATATACTCAAAGTTAAATTATAAAACTACATTATAAATTGAAATACCAGTAAACTCCAAGCGAAATCTGCTCTCCAAAAGGCGGTTCTTCTGAGTCTGGCACTGAGCCCAAACTATTTTCGACAACATATGGGGTATTACTGTACTCAGGAGAACCCACGTAACTATTTTTGGTGGACCCACAACATATTTGGCACTGTAATGGTATATCTGTGGAAAAATTAAAATTTTCACTCTGCAACACCCATTGTGTACTAATTTCTGGAAAACACCAGTGGAGTCAAAATGCTCATTACACCCCTAGATTAATGCCTTGAAGGCTGTATTTTTTTAAAAATGAAGTCACTTATTTTGGGTCTATTTTATTGTTTCACATCAGAGACTCCGTTTCACGTTGGGTACGTGAACCCACTGGACCGTACCGCCTTGACGGTATGGCAGCTGGCCAACAGGACACAGGTCACAGTCTATAGTTCGTATAGTGTACCTGTGGTAGCTTAGACAGTAGCAAGACAGGCTTGGCTGGGACTAGGCAGGAGGCAGGCAGGCGCCAGGTGTGGTGTAGCAGGACAGGCGTGGTATACAGAACAGCACGACTTCAGCTCAACACAGCACTTGGCCAGGATAGCCCGGGATACAGGTTACAGGTAGCAGGAACGGGAAACACTGGAAACTGGAAAACACTTAGGAGACCATTTGCATAGACAGACTAGGGTAACGACAACAAGGCTCAGGCAAGGCAGGAAGGGGCTGGACCCCTCTTATAGTCCAGGGTGCTCATGGGCTAATTTTGACTTCAACATTACCCGGCCGGGAGAAGCAGAAGTGAGCTCTGGCGTCTCCTGAAGAGGAGATGGGGACCAGCGCTCACAGTTCCATGGCTGCGGGCGTCAGGAAGCGAGTGAGCCTGACGGCCCGCAGCCATTGGCATGACATTGTGGGTAATGCTGTGAAAATCACCAAAATTAGGCGGCAAATGCGCATGGTGCTCTTCAGTGTCGAACTGGAGCACCTTGGGCCCAGCCATTAGCTAACTAGAAATAATACAAGATCACTTTAATTGTGCAGTATAAAAGGATTGTATTGTTGCGCAATATAAGAGAAAGCAAGATGTTAATTAAACACTTTAACCTACTGAATAAATAACAAATTAAAGAAAGACTTCATTCTAGGCAAAACAGAAACACTGTGTAATGCCTTGTACTGGCCTCTGTAGACGTGACATGACACAGGAATTCTCTGTTTGCTGTTCTGCAAATCCCTTCGTAATTTAATGCCAGCAGTATCCCTATACTAGGCAAATACGCTGTTTTAGTTAATTATATAGGTCTTTCTTAAAACTGCCTGATAACAAATAAACACAATCTAATAGAAAAAGCTAGTAGCAGTCTTACAAAAGCATTTTTATCAGAACAGAAGTTGACATTGCAAATCTATTAATAATGTCATCATAGTCTAAATCCCTTGAAATATCACGCTCAATGTTTAACAAAATAAGTGACTCCAAAAGTTCCTGGGATCTCAGTCTATTTTTTTTTTACGATTTTCAGCTTTGAGAACACTCTTTCACATGAAACCTGGGTGCAAGCAAATGTAACAAGAGTCGTGTAAACAGCAAAAAGGTTCGAGTAAGCAGCAAAGTGTAAAGGCAGTTTCACATGTTGCAAAGAAGGTAAATCCAGGCAGCACATACAAAAAAGGAACTTTTTATTCACCCATGCGACGTTTCAGCTCCTCAGAGTCTTTCTCAAGGCTCGAGAAAGGCTCTGAGGAGCTGAAGCGTCGCATGGGTAAATAAAAAGTTCCTTTTTCAGGATGTGCTGCCTGGATTTCCCTTTTTTGCTGCTGTTGGGGGTGGATCCAGTCCAGTTGGGCTTGCACTCCTATTTTTACAAATTATTCTGGTTCTGTTACCTCCTTTTTTGTACTGAGTTTTTACATGTTAACTTTTTGGCTTCAATGGCTTCCTCTTCAATATCCTCTGTTTCATATATGATTTCAACCAAAGGAGGGCAGGGATTTTTTAGAACTGCATAGTTCTCTTTAAAACTTAGCAGCTCAACTTTAAATTCTATAATATCAACTTTAGCTCACTGAACTACAGTCGTCGAAGCCTCTGATGGAATGTTAGTATGGCTCATTTGGTCAATGTAAGTTAGATCTTGGATCAGGTCTTTCTTTTTTTAGAATTTCGTTTCAATGCTTATTGTTGCCTGGTCAATGACTACATAGGAAACACAATGTTGAAAACTTTTCAGGGGGTCAGAATAGGACTCGTTCTTTGCTAACTCACCAGGCAATGCCTTTTTTCTTGCTATTCTTTTTTGTGGTAAAGTTTTCTCTTTTGAAATATCTTTCTATCGACATTTTCTAAATATTTAAATTACAACATTAGTATCAACTGGAGTACACGTCTAGTGATCTTTTCAATCACAGCATTTATGGAGTGTGGAATCAAACTTTTTAATAAATTAATTTAGTGTTTCAATAAGATCAGGAAAGGTACCCCTAAGCCTAATAATCTGGATCATGCACCATGCCTGTATAACATCTAGTCCATATGTCTGCAGGTAATTGGATAATTTTGCATAATCAAAAATGCAATAAGCAATGTTTCATATCTTGTCCAGCAATGAAGTAGATTATATGCCTCGGTTAGAGCTTTGTCATCAAATTTGGGGCATGTTGAAATATACTGCAAGCAGTATGCTTAGAATGGACATGGGAGGAATCAAATATTGTACGTAGTGCCCTTGGTTTGGTCGACCAGCAAGTCTAGCCAATTTGTCATTTCCGTAAAGAGGCTCTGTCACCACATTAGAAGTGGCCTATCTTCTACATAATGTGATCGGCGCTGTAATGTAGATTACAGCAGTGATTTTTATTTAGAAAAACGATAATTTTTGATGGAGTTATGACCTATTTTAGATTTTTGCTAATTACTTTTTAGCTTTTGACCAAGTGGGAGTTGTAAAGAAGTGTATGACGCTGACCAATCAGCGTAATACACTTCTCTCCATACATGTACTCAGCACATAGTGATCCTGCGTTGTTCACTATGTGCTGTCACTTACTCACACATTAACGTTACTGAAGTGTCTTGAGAGTTAATAGACGCTTGAAAAACGGCCGCGTAAAAAAAGTGTCTTGAGAGTTAATAGACGCTTGAAAAACGGCCGCGTAAAAAAACGGCCTGTCGGAACAGACTTCCGTTTTTCGGCCGTTTACGGGCCGAAAAACGGGCGAAAATAAGCTGTGTAAACATACCCTTAGTAGCATCTTCAATTACGAAGTTTAGAATATGCACATAGCACCAAGTATACACAGAATTGCATGACATGGTCTCTATGTAAGCTTGAACACCATTGTAACATCCACTGATATTTGCAGCCCCATCAAAAGAACAACCAATAATATTGGTAACACTCAGTGAAAACCTCTCCAATTGCTCTTTCATGCCTGAGAATAGCACTTGCCCAGTTGTGCTACTAAAATTAATCAGAAAAAAGAGTCTTTCATAGACAGTTGTATCCTTTACATAACGTAAAATTATGCTGCACTGTTCTTTAACAGCAATGTCTTGTGTGCTGTCCACGCTAAACTTAACAGCATCTTTCACATCCTGGCTTATTTTCTCTTTCACCATATTTCCCATTATTAGAATCAAACAGTTAATTCATGTCTTACTTAAAAATGTCACCAAACCACCTCGTCCTTTGCTCTGTGGGTGTGCTATTTTTTTTTCTCACTAATTGCCACAACCTCATCTACGTGTTTTTTCACTGTGCTATCACTCTTGCTAAGAAGCAACGCTAGTTCAAGGAAATTTCCTCGATTGAGATCAGGATGTAGCAAAGAATTAACAGCTTCATCCTTTCCTCCGTATGCAAGGTTTAGTTTGGCTATGCACAGTATTACGTCAATTAGCCTTCGCTCACAACTGCGTCAGGGCTCCGTTCCGACTGAGCTTTCCGTCGGGACGGAGCCCTGACTGACACAAACGTAAACCATATGTTTCCATTTCCATCACCATTAATTTTGACGGAATGCTCCGAGGAACCCTGACGCAGATGTGAATGAATCCTTACTCTTAACAACAACATGATTTTGTGGAATTTTATTTCTGTTTATTGACTATATTTACATTGATCATTGTTTCAATGTCAGTTCTTTTTTCAGCAGACAAATAAGCTGTTGCAGATGCCTGATGTTGGATTAATTCCTCATGTTCTCTGATGCGGGCATACACATGTACTTTATCAACTGTCCAGCCACTTACAGTATGAAATGACTTGTCTGTTAGTGCAAAATGCCATGCATGTGGAACAAAAGAGCTTTTGAGTTTGCACACCGTAAGACAGCCATCTCCTAAGTAACCCAAACTTGCAGCACTAGCAGCCAAAGGTGTCGCTAAGGTCTTGAAACGTAAGGAGGAATAGCCCCAATACATATACCCCCCAACAAAAATGTGTGTGTATGTACAGTGAAGGAAATAAGTATTTGATCCCTTGCCCACGGTCAAAGACATGAACAGTCTAGAATTTTTAGGCTTGGTTAATTTTACCAGTGAGATAGATTATATTTTTTAAAAAAAACAGAAAATCACATTGTCAAAATTATATATATTTATTTGCATTGTGCACAGAGAAATAAGTATTTGATCCCTTTGGCAAACAAGACCTAATACTTGGTGGCAAAACCCTTGTTGGCAAGCACAGCAGTCAGACGTTTTTTGTAGTTGATGAGGTTTGCACACATGTTAGATGGAATTTTGGCCCACTCCTCTTTGCAGATCATCTGTAAATCATTAAGATTTCGAGGCTGTGGGGGGGCGTGGCCTAGCAGCAGATGTAAGAGGACGTGTGTGGCTGGAGCTCCTGCTGTATCCATCCTGAAAGTACTGATTATCCCTGAATTACCCGGTAATATTCACCGATCTGGAGGCTGGGAGGCTGGAGGAGTCGGTACCGCTTAATACAGCTGCAATGACCCGTTCTAAGAAACAAAAAACGCCGCCGGCGAGTCCGGGGCCGAGAAGACAAGATGGCGCCGAGGAGACTGAATGCAGGAGCAGGCACATGCGGTCTGAAGCAGCAGACAGGCTGGAGAGATTTGCAAGAACCCCTCGTGCGAGTGGATCTGCAGCAGGCAAGACGCCGGTGGCTGGCAGTGGGAAGGCAGACAGCATGGCCTCAGGTTCCAGATACTCCGTGCTGGGAGAGGACTCGGTGAGTGAGGAGGAGGAAGAGCTGGGGAGTCAGCGGCGGGACAGGCGTGTTGAGGAAGATGGAGGCAGAACGCATAGCAGGAGAGACCAGGTGAAGGAGCCTTCCCTCGCAGATATATTCGCTGCGGTGAAGCAGAACTCCTCAATTTTATCTGTGCTGACCGGGCAGGTGGGAAGCCTGAAGGAAGATATTCTGCTGTTACGTAATGATTTACAGAAAGTGGCAGAAAGAACAACAGTTATTGAGGGGAGAGTGTCTGAAGTGGAAGATGTTCTGCCGGAGCTCAGGCGGGATGTGCAGTCTCAGTCCTTGGCGGTGGTGGCCCTGCAGGCTAAGGCGGATGATTTAGAGAATCGGCTACGCAGAAACAACGTGCGTTTGATCGGAGTGCTGGAAAAAACGGAGGGCAATAACTCGGATGAGTTTTTGGAAAAATGGCTGCTGGAGCAGTTTGGCCGGGAAGAGCTGTCTCCTTTATATGCTGTTGAAAGAGCGCACAGAGTACCTACCAGACCGGGACCACCGGGGAGGCCCCCGAGACCGGTCTTAGTGAAGCTGTTGCACTACAAGGACAGAGATAAGATACTGAGGAAGGCAAGGGAACGGCAGGATATCTCCATCAATGGCGCCAAAATATCCTTTTATCCGGATTTCTCAGCGGATGTACAGAAGAAGCGGCTGCAATATTGGGATGTAAAGAAACGTCTGAGGAACTTTTCCATACCATACTCTATGATGTATCCGGCTAAATTGCGGGTGGTTGCTTTTGGGACTGCTTCATTCTTTGAGAACCCCAGAGAGGCTGCAAGATGGCTGGATAGCAATGAGGCACGGCTGCGGAGACCGGCTGGAGAAGATGCGTGAAAGCCCGCCTGGGCGGTGAAGTCTGGAGCCATGTTGGCGTTTGCGGGACTGTAGCATATTATATGTTCTTATGCAGTTCTCCGAAGTGTGTGAACACCCTTGTCTGAAACACAGCAGGGTGGTATCCTTTTAACAAGAATGGCCGCACCTGATGGCAATGTTATTGTGGGATTGTTACTGGGTACCTAATGTATCTGTAAATTCTGCTGATTGTGTGGGATTGTTTAATACATGCGAATAGCAGTGGGAGCCAGCGCTCACTGGAAGTGGTGAGAAAGTTAAATGGTTCAAAGAGAGATGCCAATAGGGCATGTCAAAAGTTCGCACTATCGTGCGTTTCTGCTGGATAGGAGAGACAGTACATGTCGCTCAGACCCTTTTCGGAGGGGAGGTTTTGTAGGGGGGGAGGGGAGGAGGGAGGGAATGCACGGCCTAATATCTTGACTGTAGCAGGCTGAAGTAGTAACAGATTTCTTAAAGATATGGCGCCTGATGGGATCGGTTAAATGTCTATCCTGGAATGTCCGGGGAATACGGGAAGCTAGGAAATGACAGGCAATCTTTAACTGGGTTAGACAGCAAAATGCCCTGATAGTGGGGCTGCAAGAAACGCATCTGACTAGAGAATCTGTATCCTTATTGCAGATCGCACATGGGTTTCATTCCTTTCATACGACTTATTCCAGGGGGGTGAGTTTGCTGATACACAGGAGTCTTCCCTTTGTCTGTCATTCGTCCTTTTCTGATGAGGAGGGGAGGTATGTGGGAGTGCACTGTACTATATATCACTGGGAGTGTATTCTAGTAGTGCTGTATATCCCTCCGCCTTATTCTAGCACTGTTCTGAAACGAGTTACGGAGAAACTCTCCAGGTGGCCTGAGGTACCGCTAATCGTGATGGGGGATTTTAATGCAGTGATGTCTGAAGGGTTGGATAGGTTTCATAGGGGAGGAGGAGGGCAAAGAGGAGACCTGACTGCCTTTGGAAGATTAATGGAGGAATTGGGTCTGCGGGATATTTGGAGAGATAAACATCCAGAGGTGAGGCAGTACTCGTGTGCATCATCCACATTTCAGTCACTTTCGCGAATAGACTTGGTAGCATGCTCAGCTTCAGCAGTGCCGTACATAGCGCAAATTGAATACCTACAGAGGGCGTTGTCAGACCACTCTCCGATGGCGGTGACGATGGAAGTGAGTGTAAGGCATACCAGGAACCCCGGGAATTGGAAGCTGAATGCGTTTTGGCTAAGATTGATGGATGGCGGGGAAATACGGAACTTGATAAAAGAATATTTCAATTTTAATACTGAGTCAGTGCCGCGAGGGGTGTTATGGGATGCCATGAAAGCATGGTTGAGGGGAGTATTCATTCAACATATTAAACGAATTAAAACTAAATCTAGGCAATTGGGAGAAAGTTTAGAGGATCGGGTGACAGAAACAGAAGGGAGACATGTAGAAGAGGGGTCCGAGGAGACACTTAGACATTGGGTGGAGGCACAGACGTTGTTAAAAAATCACCAACTAACAATGGCGGATAATAAACGATTATTCCTTAAACAGAAATATTATGAAGAAGGGGAAACGGCGGGGAGAATACTCGCTAGGATGGCAAAGCCGCATGGGAGTAATAATTTCATTCATGGCCTTGGGGGGAGGGTGGAGACAGACACGGGGCAAATCTTGCAAATATTTCAGCGGTTTTATACTGACCTATATACATCCAAAGTGCATTACGACACACAGCAATTGGACGAGTACCTGGGAAACATTAATTTGCCTACCTTGGGCCGGGAGGACTGTGAAAGCTTGGAGGCACCTATTTCACTGGAGGAGTTGGAACAGGCGATAAGGGATATGGCAAATGAGAAAGCTCCGGGTCCTGATGGGTTACCGGGGGAAATCTATAAGGAATATGGGACGGAACTAGCGCCAGAATATTTGAGTACTTTGCAGGATAGTTTTGACAGAGGTAAACTACCAGACTCCCTATATGAGGCTATGATAGTGGTTCTCCCAAAACAGGGGAAAGACAGTCAATTACCGGAGTCATACAGACCAATATCCTTGTTGACATCGGATGTCAAGATTTTGGCAAAGATATTGGCGCTGCGGCTGAACAGGGTGGTACAGCATGTTGTGCATGAAGACTAATCGGGGTTCATGCCCTCCAAATCGACGGCTGTCAACCTCAGGCGGCTGTTTTTAAATCTTCAGGCGACACCGGATGATCAAGGAGGAAGGGCGGTGCTAACGTTAGACGCCGCAAAAGCGTTCGACTGCGTAGAATGGGGGTACCTATGGCGGGTAATAGAAAAGATGGGATTCGGCCCTAACTTCGTGAAGTGGGTACAGTTGTTGTATGTGGCCCCTACAGCCCGCATACGGGTGAATGGTGCAATGTCCGAGAAATTTTCACTGGCCCGGGGTACGCGCCAGGGGTGCCCACTGTCACCATTGCTATTCGCCTTGGCGGTAGAACCACTGGCGTGCCTCATAAGACAGGAGGAGCGTATAAGAGGCTTGCAATATGGGGAAATGGAGGAAAAAATTTCACTATATGCAGACGATATTTTAATATATATGACGGACACTGAGAATACACTGAAGGTAGTAATGGATACGATCACAAGGTTTGGGGAGTTCTCGGGATTAAATATTAACTGGACCAAGTCTGCTCTGATGCCACTTGACACGGTGAATATTGTAGATACTGGAGTGGGACCCCGGATTCCGATAGTCTCTGAATTTACGTACCTAGGGGTTAAGGTGACGGCTAGGGTCCAAGTCTATATGTCTTTGAATGTTTCACCACTGCTGCTCAAGGTGAAACATAAGGTGGATGCCTGGAACAGGCTCCCGCTCTCTGCTCTGAGGAGGACTAATCTAATCAAGATGATCCTTATGCCTCAAGTTTTATATATTCTTCATAACTCCCCAGTATGGATACCTAAACACTGGTTCAGACGATTGCACAATCTCTTTCGGGATCTGGTCTGGAAAAAAGGGGTTCCAAGGATTAAATTGGAGAAATTGCAATTGCCTAAAGACGAAGGGTGGGGGGGGGGGGTAGCGCAGATCCGTCATGCCCTACAGGCGCAGGCGCATGTGGTGTACCTGACGGTCTGTGCTCTTGGGGTCCTAGAGTATGTGGATGGGCTGACATGACCAAAGGCCTGATCTCAATGGCGTACAGGAGCTTACTGTCCAAACACTTGGGAAACCCAATGGTGCTGGTAAAAGCTAAATGGGAACAGGATGTCGGTCCATTGACCGAGGAGGAGTGGGAGGAGATATTAGCGTCCACATGTCACTTATCGCTCAGTCTGGCGCAGAGGAGATCACAACTCTTCCTGATACACAGAGTGTACCGCACCCCGTGGGTATTAAAACAGATGGGTATTAGAGCGGATGCTAAATGTCCTAGGTGCACGGAGGAGAAGGCGGACATATTGCATATGTTTTGGTCATGTGAGGCCCTGAGGACCCTATGGGGGGAAATATTGGACCTGATAAAGCAGGTGTATGGTCGGGAATTGGCGGCAGACCCTAAAGTTATGTTGTTGGGAGCGGTGGGAGAATTGGAGAGTGACAGAATGGCAAGCCTGGCAATTGCCAAGATATTATATCAAACGAGGAAATGCATTGCTAAACACTGGCTGGACGCGGAGCCACCAAGGATGAGGGAAATTGTAGGAATATTGAACTATAATATCCTGATGGAGGATAAGATATTTTTTTAAAAGGGGCACGGAAAAAAAAATTGAGAAACAATGGAGCAGATGGTTGGCCTGTCTTGAGGTGCTGTCACCTGAACTGAGCAGACTAAGGGCGAGAGTCGTCTGAGGAACTGGAGGTGATAGAGTCTGGAGCAAAGAAGGGGTGGTGGGGAAACTTGATAAGAGAAATGTGCTCTGACCAGGAATGGTACTAGAAACAAAGGGCGGAGATATAGTGGGGGGCTGTGCGGGGAGGGGGGAAAGGGGGGAAGTTGGGGATTTCCTGATATGCTGTCACTATTGTATACGATGTTGGAAAATTGTAATGTGAATATTAATGTGTTATTTCATTTCTGTGTTCGTATCAATAAAATTGGATTGATTTAAAAAAAAAAAAAGATTTCGAGGCTGTCGTTTGGCAACTCGGATCTTCAGCTCCCTCCATAAGTTTTCGATGGGATTAAGGTCTGGAGACTGGCTAGGCCACTCCATGACCTTAATGTGCTTCTTTTTGAGCCACTCCTTTGTTGCCTTGGCTGTATGTTTCGGGTCATTGTCGTGCTGGAAGACCCAGCCACGAGCCATTTTTAATGTCCTGGTGGAGGGAAGGAGGTTGTCACTCAGGATTTGACGGTACATGGCTCCATCCATTCTCCCATTGATGCGGTGAAGTAGTCCTGTGCCCTTAGCAGAGAAACACCCCCAAAACATAATGTTTCCACCACCATGCTTGACAGTGGGGACGGTGTTCTTTGGGTCATAGGCAGCATTTCTCTTCCTCCAAACACGGCGAGTTGAGTTAATGCCAAAGAGCTCAATTTTAGTCTCATCTGACCACAGCACCTTCTCCCAATCACTCTCAGAATCATCCAGATGTTCATTTGCAAACTTCAGACGGGCCTGTACATGTGCCTTCTTGAGCAGGGGGACCTTGCGGGCACTGCAGGATTTTAACCCATTACGGCGTAATGTGTTACCAATGGTTTTCTTGGTGACTGTGGTCCCAGCTGCCTTGAGATCATTAACAAGTTCCCACCGTGTAGTTTTCGGCTGAGCTCTCACCTTCCTCAGGATCAAGGATACCCCACGAGGTGAGATTTTGCATGGAGCCCCAGATCGATGTCGATTGACAGTCATTTTGTATGTCTTCCATTTTCTTACTATTGCACCAACAGTTGTCTCCTTTTCACCCAGCGTCTTACTTATGGTTTTGTAGCCCATTCCAGCCTTGTGCAGGTCTATGATCTTGTCCCTGACATCCTTAGAAAGCTCTTTGGTCTTGCCCATGTTGTAGAGGTTAGAGTCAGACTGATTAATTGAGTCTGTGGACAGGAGTCTTTTATACAGGTGACCATTTAAGACCGCTGTCTTTAATGCAGGCACCAAGATGATTTGGAGAGTGTAACTGGTCTGGAGGAGGCTGAACTCTTAATGGTTGGTCGGGAATCAAATACTTATTTCTCTGTGCACAATGCAAATAAATATATATAATTTTGACTATGTGATTTTCTTTTTTTTTTTATATATATAATCTCTCACTGGTAAAATTAACCTAGCCTAAAAATTCTAGACTGTTCATGTCTTTGACAGTGGGCAAACTTACAAAATCAGCAAGGGATCAAATACTTATTTCCTTCACTGTATATGTGTATAAAGGAGACAGTATATCTATAGCAATATGACCCTATAGCTATGGATAGGATTAGATACAGTGACTCAGCAGACAGTATCACACATGATAGGATTAGATAAAGTGGCTGAGCAGACAGTATCCCACATGATGGGATTAGATATAAGGCCCAGCAGACAGTATCACACATAACGGGATTAGATACAGTGGCTCAGTATCACACATTATACGATTAGATACAGTGGCTCAGCAGACAGGATCACACATGATAGGATTAGATATAGGGCCCAGTTCGCTGACATTGCGGCTCCAGTGCTGGACTCCGGAAAGGTAAAAATAATAATTGTTTTGCTTTTTTATGTGTTACTAATTATTTTTGTGTGTTTTTGTTTTTTTACAAGTTCGGTTTGTGGACTACTTCGGATTCGAGGGCTACTTCGATAACAGCGGTTTTTTTATTCTCAATAAAATTGATAACGAGGGTTGTGTGTGGGATTTTTATTTCAATAAAATATTTTTTCTATGTCTGTATTTTTCTAAACTAATACTACCACCTTAGTAAGGGCCGCTGGCTGATTGACAACGTCCATTACGAAGGCGGAGGTTAATGTTAAACATGAAGAGGCTATCACTAACTCCCATTATTACCGAAGTACCCACGGCCACCAGGGATACCGGGAAGAGCCGGGTAGGATCCAGTACCCGACCATCTGTAGTGATGGCTTGGCAGTGGCGCGGCCACAGGCTGGCATTATTGCATTATTATAAACAGTGGCCCTCCCCACTCTGGTAATTCTGGCCTGCTGCTGCTATGTTGTATCTGGCTGGTTATAAAAAATGGGGGAACCCCACATTGTTTTTTCCAATTATTATTATTTTTTTTTAATTATGTGGGGTCCCCCCCATTTTTCATAACCAGCCAGAAACAACATAGCAGCAGCAGGCTAGCATTACCAGTGTGGGAAGGGCCAAGGTGTTTGGCCTTTTCCAGCCTAATACCACCAGCCTGCGGCCGCCCCAGTACCCGACCATAAGTACAGATGGTCGGGTACTGGATCGTACCCGGCTCTTCCCGGAACCCCTGGTGGCGGTGGATACTGAGGTAATAATGGGGGTTAGTGTTAGCCTCTGCACTGGCTAACACTAAGCCCCGCCTTATTAATGGAAGCTGTCAATCAACCAGCAGCTATTAATAGTAGTAGTAATAAAGTTTAAAAAAAATACAAAGACATAGAAAGAACAGGTTTATTGAAGTTATTGACTGTTTGTTGACAGTCGACTTGTGTGCTGTATACATTTGCAGTCACAGGCATTCCTGCACCTGCATACATGTTTTGTTTCATTTTGCTGGAATGTGCTATTCAAACTTGTGTTGTTTATGTGATTCATATATGTGGGGTTAGTGACTGACTCCATGTTTTGATCTTGAACTCCTCCAATTCTGCCCAGGGTGATTTTAATTAGTTTAATGCTGGTTCCTACCATCCCCAAATATATGTAGGCTTAGTCCCAGTTCTGGGTGTATGTGCAGAGTAGGTTCTCACCTATAGAGGACGCCTTGTTCTGGCAGGTGGGCTCACACATTTTGATCAAAATGTGCACGAAGAACCTCCCTATTGTAAGTAGAATTAGCTTTAATGCATATTTATTTATATTTAGCAGATTAGGTGACATTAGTGTTCCCAGTGTACTGTCGCCATTTTCTTGTGTGCTGTGTATATATATATATATATATATATATATATATATATATATATATGTATATATATATATATATATATATATATTTTATTTCTTTTATCAATTAACAAAATACAAAGTGAATCAACAGAAGAGAAATCTAAATCAAATCAATATTTGGTGTGACCACGCTTTGTTATCAAAACAGCATCAATTCTTCTACAATTGCACAAAGTCATGGATTTTGAATTAACCATTTATATCAAACAGGTGATAATGATCATCATATTCATATTTAGGTTGAAATTCAGTCATTAACTGTAACATAAACAGCTGTGTACGAGGCTTTAAACTGAGTGAGGAACAGCCAAACTCTGCTACAATGGTGTGGTTGTGGAAGAGAGTTTCATGTCACAGGTCCACCATGGCAAGACTGAGAACAGCATCAAGACACAAGGTAGTTATACTGCATCAGAATTGTCTCTCCCAAGCAAAGGTTTTTAAAGCAGACTGGAGTTTCAAGATGTGCTGTTCAAGCTTTTTTGAAGAAGCACAAAGAAACGGGCAATGTTGTGGACCGTAGATGCAGTGGTCGGCCAAGGAAACTTAGTGCAGCTAATCAAGTACTTCTAAATCGGAAGATGTCCAGCAGTGCCATCAGCTCAGAACTGGCAGAAACCAGTCGGACCCAGGTAAACCAATTTACTGTTTGGTGAAGTCTGGCCAGAAGTATTAATGGAAGAATTGTGGCCAAAAAGCCATAGCTTTGATGTGGAAAAAAGGCCAAGCGACTCAATATTTGCCTGTAACAGAAAGCAGTTTGTTCGCCAAAGGGCTGGAGAGCACTACAATAATGAATGTCTGCAGAACACAGCGAAGCCTGATGGAGGTTCCTTTCATGTTTGCGGCTGCATTTCAGCAAATGGAGTTGGGGATTTGGTGTCCTCAATTCTGAGAAATACAGACAGATGCTTATCCATCATGCAATACCATCAGGGAAGCGTCTGATTGGCTCCACATTTATTCTGCAGCAGGATGACGACTCCAAACCTACAACCAATGTCATTAAGAACTATCTTCAGCTTAAAGAAGGACATGGAGCCCTGGAATTCATGATATGGCCCCACAAAGCCCCCATCTCAACATCATCGAGTCTGTCTAGGATTACACGAAGAGACAGAAGGATTTGAGGAAGCCTACCTCCACAGAAGATCTGTGGTTCGATCTCTAAGATGTTTAGAACAACCTCCCTGCCGACTTCCTTCAAAAACTGTGTGCAAGTTTACCTAGAAGAAGGGTGGTCACACCAAATATTGGTTTGATTTAGATTTCTCTTCTGTTCATTCACTTTGCATTTTGTTAATTGATGAAGAAAAACTATTAACACTTCCATTTTTGAAAGCATTCTTACTTTGCAGCATTTTTCCACAACTGCCTAAAACTTTTCGACACTGCTTTATATTTTTTCATTAGCCTATACTGCTTCTAACCGTCTGTGTCCCGTCTCCAATATGGGAGCCAGCACTACAGGATGTAATAAGCCACATAAGGGCTTCATTTTTGCTGGAAGAGTTGTCATTTTTCAGGGCACCATATAATGTTCTAGGAAACGGGAAAAAAATTATTTGTGGGGTGGAATGGGAAAAAACAACGATTCCACCATTTTCGGGGGGAGGGGGGGTTTATGGTGTTCACTGTGCGGTAAAATTTACATCTTAACTTCTTTCTGAGGGTCAATACGATTGCAGAGATATCAAATTTCTGTAATTTTTTTTATGTATTACTACTTTTACAAGAAAAAAATTATTCTAAATAAAAAAAACTTTGTGTCGCCATATTCTGAGAGCCATAATTTTTTTATTTTTGCATCGATTGAGTGGCATGACAGCTTATTTTTTGTGGGACGAGCTGTAGTTTTTTTTTTCGTTTATATTTGTGCTTCTAAGAAAGTAGCAATAAACATAATACAGCATGGCAGTAAATGGACCACCAAAACATGGGTAATTAACTCCTTAATGACCGGGCATGTTTGTACCTTAATGACCAAGCCAGATTTGTCAAATCTGGTATGTCTGACTTTATCAGAGAATAACTCTGTGAAAGTTTTGAATATCCAAGTAATTCTGACATTATTTTTTGTCACATTTTGTACTTTATTTTAGTGGTAAAAGTAGACTGATACGATTTGCGGAAATTAATTAAAAAATAGAAAAATGGAAGAAATGTTGTAAAAATTACAATTTTTCCCTATTTTTAACTGCAATATGTCACATATGTACACACATACTGTACAATTTTTTTAATTAAATATATATTTCCATCTCTTTACTCTATTTTGGCAGCACTTTTGAAAAAATAAAATAAATTTTCAGCAATTTAGAGGACTTACAAATTGAATAATAATTTTATAAATTTTGAAGTACATTTTGTTTTCCTGCACCAAGCCAGGTTTTCAGAGGCTCATAGGTCTCAGAGTGATGGAAACCCCCACAAATGACCCCATTTAGAAAACTAGACCCCTTTAGGTATTTACCTAGTGGTATAGTAAGTATTTTGACCCCACAGTTTTTTGTTAAATTGAATACATAGCAGGTGAAAAAAAAAACAAAAAAAACTTTTTTTCATAAAAGTATCAGTTTGAAGACCAATTTCTTTGTAAAGCGACCATGAGAATGAAGAAACACACCATAAAATCTATCACCCTGTTTCTCCTGTTTTCAAAAATACCCATATTGTGGCCCTAATGCGCTGCCTGGACACATGGCAGGGCCCAAAAGGAAGGGAGTACCCGGAGGCTTTCAGGACTCATATTTTGCTTGAAAATGTTTTAGGCCCCACTGTACATTTGGAGAGGCTTTGAGCTGCCAGAACGATAGAAAGTCCCCATAAATGACCCCATTTAGAAAACTAGACCCCATAATGTAATTATTTAGGTGTATAGTAAGTATTTTGACCCCACAGTTCTTTGCTAAATTTAATGCATATCAGGTGAAAAAATGTTTTTTTGAACTTTTTTCATAAAAGTATTAGTTTGAAGACCGATTTCTTTGTAAAGCGAACATGAAAATGAAGAAACACACCCCAAAATCTATCACCCTCTTTCTCCTGTTTTCAAAAATACCCACATTGTGGCCCTAATGCGTTGTTTGTACACACGGCAGGGCCCCAAAGTAAGGGAGCACCCGGAGGCTTTCAGGACTCATATTTTGCTTGAAAATGTTTTAGGCCCCACTGTACATTTGGAGAAGCTTTGAGCTGCCAGAACGATAGAAACTCCCCATAAACGACCCCATTTCGAAAACTAGACCCCTTAAGGTATTTATCTAGGGGTATAGTTAGCATTTTGACCACACAGGTTTTTTGCTAAATATATTGGAATTAGTCTGTAAAAAATAAAATGTACTTTTTTTCTGAAACAACATAGAAATTTTTATTATTTACAAGGAATAACGAAGAAAATGCACCCCAACATTTGTAAAGCAATGTCTCCCGATTACGACAATACCCCATATGTGGTAATAAACTGCTGTTTGGACCCACAGCAGGGCTCAGAAGGGAAGGAGCGCCATTTGGATTTATGATTTTGCTGGAATGGTTTTCGGTGCCATGTCGCATTTGCAATGCACTGGAGGGACCAAAACAGTGGAAACCTCCCAAAAGTGACCCCATTTTGGAAAAACCTTCAAGGAATTTTTCTAGGGGTATAGTGAGCATTTACACCCCACGGGTCTTTTGCAGAGTTTATTAGAATTAGGGCGCGAAAATTAATATAAACATTTTTTCCACTAAAATGTTGCATTTTTTCATTTTCACAAGGAATAAAGGAGGAAAAAAACAACCATTTTTTATAAAGCAATTTCTCCCTAGTACGGAAATACCCCACATGTGGTCATACGTTTTTTCATTAGAAATGAATTAACCCTTTCAGGACTGATCCATTTTTTGCTTTCTTATTTTAGATTTTCACTCCCCGCTTTCCAAGAGCCATAACTTTTATATTTTTCCATCAATAGAGTGGTGTGAGGGCTTATTTCTTGCGGGAGGAGCTGCAGTTTTTATTATTACCATTTTTTGGTACATAAAAAGTGATTCAAAAGTTGTATTACATTTTTTTTTTTAGAGCGAAGGTGACAAAAAAAACCAAACAGCGATTTTGGCGGTTTCAATTATTACATTTTTTTAAGGTGTGCACTGTGCAAATTAAATAATGGTATATTGTAATAGTTCGGACTTTTACGGATGTAGCGATACCAATTTTGTTCATTTTTTTACATTACTTTAGAAGAAAAATGCGAAAAGGTGTTTTTTTTTTAACTTTAAAAAGAAAAAATTCTCACTACTAATAACTATAATTCTTCTACACATTTTATTAATCAATCCCCTTAGGGGACTTGATCCAGCGATCATTGGATCACTGGTACAATACACTGCAATACTAATGTATTGCAGTATATTGTTATTCTTACAGGCTTCTGTAACAGAGCGATCGCTGTACCTGTCCGTTAGTACCGAGGGGGCCTGCTGTAATACACAGCCGACACCCGCAGCTTATGGAGCGGGCTCAGCACGTGAGCCGGCTCCATACATCAACCGCCGCACCATGACGGGCAATTAAGTCATAGTGCGCAAAGGGGTTAGTGCACAGCGGATGGTTCACTGATTATGCACTGATGGTTCACGCCATTTTAGTGCATAATATGTTGTGCCCAGTTTGTGCCACAGAAGACAAATACCTCATAAAACGTTAAGCGGGTTCTCTCGGGTATGGCGACGCCATATATGTGTGGGCGCAAACTGCTGCTTGGGCACACTGTAGGGATCAGAAGAGAGGGACGCCATTTTGCTTTTGGAGCGCAGATTTTGCTTGGTAGTAGTTTTGTTTGGGGTTTTGCTGGTATTTCAGTTTATGATGTGGGGGCATATGTAATCTGTGCGGAGAACATCAGGGCATAATAAGAGGGTATAATAATGCGGTAAATAAATAATAATTCTTAGATATGTGGCTGGTGTCGCACTGATAAATGGCGCCCGATCTTATCCACTTTTGGACACTCTGCACATTTTGCATCTTATATTCTGTAAGCCAGAACTTTTTTATTTTTTCACCACCGGAGCCCTGTGAGGGCTTATTTGTTGCGGGACAATCTGTCGTTTTCATTGGTACCATTTTGGGGTACGTGCGATTTTTTTTTGATCACTTTTTATTCAATTATTTTGCAATCCTGAGCAAAAAACAGGAATTCTGACACCGTTTTTTAGGTTTATTTAGTTTAGCTGATTGCGGCGCTCACCGTACGCTATAAGTGACATTTTTACTTTATTCTGCGTGTTTGTACGATTACGGCGATACCATATGTATATAGGTTTGGTCCTTTTTTTTTGCGTTTGCACAATAAAATGACTTATTTATAAAAAAGAAAAAAATTCTGTGTCACCATATTCTGAGAGACATAATTTTTTTATTTTTTTGTCAAAAAAGCTGTGTAAGGGCTTGTTTTTTGCGGGACGGATAGAAGTTTTTATTGGTACTATTTTTGGGTACATGCGACTCTTTGATCACTTTTTATTCTTTATTTAGGGAGCGGTGGTGACCAAAAAAATTGTGATTCTGTCGTAGTTTTTTATTGATTTTTTTTGGGGTGTTCATCGTGCGGGAAAAATAACATTACAGTTTTATAGTTGGGGTCGTTATGAACGCGGTGATACCAAATATGTGTACTTTTTTAACGTGTTAATTTTTTTTCTATAATAAAAGTCTTTCATGCAGTTCAAAGCAGTTCATGTTTATATCACTTATAACTTTTATTTTTACACTTTTTTTTTACTTTTTTCACTTGTCCCACTAGGGGACACTTAGTCTTGCAGCTTTGATCGCTGCTAGAGTACATTACACTACACACGTAGTGTAATGTACTCTAACTGTCATTGTAACGTAACTGTCACTCTGACAGGAAGCCGAGGAGGAACGGCCGGAGGCTGCTCCTCCGAGGCTTCCGTACATGGCAACCCGGAGGTCATTATCTGACCTTCGATTGCCACGACAAGCATCGGTAGCCCCCACGATCACTTCGTGGGGGCTGCCGATGTGCTTCAAACCACTTAAATGCGGCAACGGCAATCCGTCGCCGCACTTAAGGGGTTAATTGCCGAAAGCAGCGGCGACGGTCCGCTGTCCGGCGAGACTGATATGTCAGCTGTCTAGGACAGCTGTCAGCACGCGTCTGTCACTCTGTGTTTACACAGAGTGACAGTTTTAAATACTGACGAAAATGAACGTCCTGGATTAGGTTACTAGCAGCCGACCAGGACGTTCATTTTCGTCCGTGGTCGTGAAAGGGTTAAAGAGGCTCTGTCACCAGATTATCAAATCCCTATCTCCTATTGCATGTGATCGGCGCTGCAATGTAGATAACAGTAACGTTTCGTTTTTTTTTAAAACGATCATTTTTGGCCAAGATATGAGCAATTTTATATTTATGCAAATTAGCCTTTCTAATGGACAACTGGGCGTGTTTTCTCTTATTTCCAACTAGGCGTGTATTGTGTTTGTAACATCTGGGCGTGTTTACTTGTTTTACTAGCTGGGCGTTGTGAATAGAAGTGTATGTCAGCATCATACACTTCTATTCACAACGCCCAGCTAGTAAAACAAGTAAACACGCCCAGATGTTACAAACACAATACACTCCCAGTTGGAAATAAGAGAAAACACGCCCATTTGTCCATTAGAAAGGCTCATTTGCATAAATATAAAATTGCTCATAACTTGGCCAAAAATTATCGTTTAAAAAAAAAAAAAAAAACGTTACTGTTATCTACATTGCAGCTCTGATCACATGCAATAGGATATAGGGATTTGATAATCTGATGACAGAGCCTCTAATATAAAGACAAGAATGTTATAGTTGCAAGATAAGTACTACATAGATCCATATGCAGAAATAACACATGACATAAGGGTGTCACCCATCGCCATCTGTCTATAGCAACTTTGCATTCGCACTTCATTCAAACACGTGCGCCACCTGACCTTACAACCTCCCACCCTCAGTGACAACTAATAGGATATTTGCACTGAAGTCTCAGGGGCCACCAACCAACATGAGCAGTATTCTCACTCATACAGACATTTCCTTTTGAGATACAGATTTTGGTAGATAGGCATATATTTGTTGAAGCCAGTGGACTATACTTGGAGAGTCTGTCGCCTTCCAAGCCATAATAATGATTTTTCTGGCACAAAATATGGTAAAATGGAAAAATATCTTGTCATAATAACCCTGTACAATTTCATTCATGACACCCAAGGGACAGATCTGAGGGGTGAGTAGCCACGGAAATCCAAAATGGTCATGGAGCAATTGAACAACCTACGACCAAAAGAGTGAGACCTTGGGACATGGCCATACACAATTTAGGTACGTGCCCATGTCAGACTGGCAATGGAAACAGTCAGAGGTAGATGACCCAATTATTTGCAGTGGGACTGGTGTAAAAATACTATGCAAAAATCTAGATTTTATTAAAAAGTTTCTTGCACTCACTACGGAGTCAAAAGAAGGAAAGCTCCACTTCCCCCCACTTCTCCACTAGGTCAGGAATATCTCTATGCCAAACAGAGAAAGCCTTGTCAAAGGGTTAATAATTATTGGGGCCCATCCGTCAGCTATATAGAAATAATGCGACCACACTTAATTGTGTAGTAAAACGTGTGTAGTAAACCAAAGACCAATATTACCACCACATAGTGACCAGATAGTGGTAGACACCAGTCCTACACAAGCGCTCTGCAGACCATATAGCTTAAAAGGAGTTTTTACCATCTTAGACATTTATGGCATATACACAGGAAATGCCAAAAATGTCTGATAGATGCGGGTCCCAGCTCTAGTACCCGCAGCTATATCTAGAACTGACTGCAGAATCCAGGCGGAGACCAGTGGAGTGAGGGTCACGCGTGCGCGCAGCTCTCTCTATTCTGTTTAATGGGAGTTACGGAAACAGCAGAGCAAGAGCTGCTCAGCTGTTTCCATATCAACCGTACAACAGAATAGAGAGAGCTGCGCGCACGTGTGACCCTCTCTCCACTGTTCTCTGCCTGGATTCTGCAGTCAGTTCTAGATATAACTGTGGGTACCAGAGCTGGGACCCACATCTATCAGATGTTTTTGGCATTTCCTGTGCATATTCCATAAATGTTAAAGATGGGAAAACTCCTTTAATACAATACAGTGAAATCCATTGACTCACCAGTGACGTCTCCTCAAATTGGAGTCGCTCTCTTTTCCTTTTCTTCTTCATCCAGCCCAGATTGCCCTGACACCTTCTCCCAACTACAAATTGCTTATGCAGAATTTGAAACACAAACATCTTTGGCGTCTCGCTTTTGTAACACCTCCTCACCCTCTACAAAACCCTCCCCATCTATAGTGCCCCGGATGGATATAATGCCCCCTCGGTGCCGCACACTATAATAGTACCCCCTTTAGGCCCCACAATAATAATAGTGCCACATACAGCCCCCTTCTTGTAGATAGTGCCACACACAGCTCCCCTCTTGTAGATAGTGCCACAGTGCCCACTCGTATAGTGCCACTCTGTCCCCCTAGTAGATAGTACCACACAGCTGCTACTAGTAGATAGTACCACACAGCCCTCCCCCTTTATTGCGCCACAGCCTTCCCCCTGTATAGTGCCACACAGCCCCCCTTGTAGATAGTGCCACACAGCCCCCCTTGTAGATAGTGCCACACAGCGCTCCCCCCTGTATAGTGCCACACAGCCCCCCTAGTAGATAGTGCCACACAGCACACCCTAGTAGATAGTGCCACACAGTCCTCCCCCTGTATAGTGCCACATAGCCTCCCTAGTAAATAGCGCCACACAGCATTTGTGCTGCACCTCCCCCCTAGTAGGTAGCGCCACACATCCCCCAGTAGATAGCACCACACAGCCCCCTAGTAGATAGTGCCACACAGCCCTACCCCTGTATAGTGCCACACACCCCCTAGTAGATCACACCACACAGCCCCCTAGTAGATAGCGCCCCCCCCCCCCAAAATTTGTACTTACCTAGCCCCGTTCCCACGACAGTCGTAGGCCAGCATGATGCAATTGACGTTATCACACCGGCCTGCACAGGGACTCCATTGTAGGCAGGTACAGTCACAATGCCCCCTGTAGATAGTGCCAGTTACAATGCCCTCTGTATAGTACTATTATATTCAGGGGCGCAGTGTATGGTACTATTATATTCAGGGGCACAGTGAATGGTACTATTATATTCAGGGGCACAGTGTATGATACTATTATATTTTGAAGCATATAGTGCGGCATCGTGAGAATTTTATCTTCGTTTATAGGTGCAGAAATGTTGGAAAAGTAAGGAGCCAAAGGCATCTGAGCTGCAAACTGCAGAAATAGGCCGTCATCACAGAGGTCTGGACTGGATGGAGAAGAAAAGAGAAAAAGAACGAAAAAGAATCTGATACGTCAGCTGTGAGTCACTCAATGTAAATGTTTATTCTCCCTGTGACTGATCTGTACTGTAATCTTCAGAAAAAGCGTGGTGAACAGCAGCACACGTCTCCCAAGTTTCAATCAATAAGTTCCTTTATTGGTCAAACATCCAGTAAAAAATGGCAACGTTTCGACCCGTGACAAGTGGAGGCTTGAGAAAGACCCTCCACTTGTCACGGGTCGAAACGTTGCCATTTTTTACTGGATGTTTGACCAATAAAGGAACTTATTGATTGAAACTTGGGAGACGTGTGCTGCTGTTCACCACGCTTTTTCTGAAGATTACATTACGTCAGACTGGGTTTTTCTGATTTTACAGCGTGACACCGCTCCTGATAACGGGATTTGTGCTGCTTCAAATACTGAATTTTTTTGATCTGTACTGTAGTCACTGTATGATCTGCAGCGAGATGACAGATGGTAGTATTCTTTTTTGTTAAACAGCAACTCCCAGCATATCCTAACCATTGTTCAGGCTGTACTTGGACCTGTCCTTTTATGTCGTACATATTTATACGGCAGGGGTTAAACTGAATTTGCAAATGATCTCTGTACTGAACTGTAGTTGTTCTGGTGCTGTATTTATGTACTGAGCTTGGTTCTGGTGCTGTATTTATGTATTTTGCTTTGTTCTGATGCTGTATATATGTACTGAGCTTGGTTATGTGCTGTGTATATGTACTGAGCTTGTTTCTGGTGCTGTATGTATGTATTGAGCTTTGTTCTGGTACTGTATATATATATATATATATATATATATATATATATATATGTACTGAGCTTGGTTCTGGGGCTGTATATATGTACTGAGCTGGATTCTGGTGTTGTATATATGTACTGCGCTTGTTTCTGGTGCTTTATTTATGTACTGAGCTTTGTTCTGGTGCTGTATACACTACCGTTCAAAAGTTTAGGGTCCTTATTTTTCAATGAAAATAACATTAAATTAATCAGAAATACACTCTATACATTGTTAATGTGGTAAATGACTATTCTAGCTGCAAAAGTCTGGTTTTTAATGCAATATCTACATAGGTATATAGAGGCCCATTTCCAGCAACCATCACTCCAGTGTTCTAATGGTACATTGTGTTTGCTAACTGTGTTAGAAGGCTAATGGATGATTAGAAAACACTTGAAAACCCTTGTGCAATTATGTTAGCACCGCTATAAACAGTTTTGCTGTTTAGAGGAGCTATAAAACTGACCTTCCTTTGAGCTAGTTGAGAATCTGGAGCATTACATTTGTGGGTTCGATTAAACTCTCCAAATGGCTAGAAAAAGAGAGCTTTCATGTGAAACTCGACAGTCTATACTTGTTCTTAGAAATGAAGGCTATTCCATGCGAGAAATTGCCAAGAAACTGAAGATTTCCTACAACGGTGTGTACTACTCCCTTCAGAGGACAGCACAAACAGGCTCTAACCAGAGTAGAAAGAGAAGTGGGAGGCCCCGCTGCACAACTGAGCAACAAAACAATTACATTAGAGTCTCTAGTTTGAGAAATAGATGCCTCACAGGTTCTCAACTGGCAGCTTCATAAAATAGTACCCGCAAAACGCCAGTGTCAACGTCTACAGTGAAGAGGCGACTCTGGGATGCTGGCCTTCAGGGCAGAGTGGCAAAGAAAAAGCCATATCTGAGACTGGCTAATAAAAGGAAAAGATTAATATGGGCAAAAGCACACAGACATTGGACAGAGGAAGATTGGAAAAAAGTGTTATGGACAGACAAATCGAAGTATGAGGTGTTTGGATCACACAGAAGAACATTTGTGAGATGCAGAACTGAAAAGATGCTGGAAGAGTGCATGACGCCATCTGTCAAGCATGGTGGAGGTAATGTGATGGTCTGGGGTTGCTTTGGTGCTGGTAAAGTGGGAGATTTGTACAAGGTAAAAGGGATTTTGAATAAGGAAGGCTATCACTCCATTTTGCAACGCCATGCCATACCCTGTGGACAGCGCTTGATTGGAGCCAATTTCATCCTACAACAGGACAATGACCGAAAGCACACCTCCAAATTATACAAGAACTATTTAGGGAAGAAGCAGGCAGCTGGTATTCTATCTGTAATGGAGTGGCCAGCGCAGTCACCAGATCTCAACCCCATAGAGCCGTTGTGGGAGCAGCTTGACCGTATGGTTTGCAAGAAGTGCCCATCAAGCCAATCCAACTTGTGGGAGGGGCTTCTGGAAGCTTGGGGTGAAATTTCTCCCGATTACCTAAGCAAATTAACAGCTAGAATGCCAAAGGTCTGCAATTCTGTAATTGCTGCAAATGGAGCATTCTTTGACGAAAGCAAAGTTTGAAGGAGAAAATTATTATTTAAAATAAAAATCATTATTTCTAACCTTGTCAATGTCTTGACTATATTTTCTAGTCATTTTGCAACTTATTTGATAAATATAAGTGTGAGTTTTCATGGAAAACACAAACTTGTCTGGGTGACCCCAAACTTTTGAACGGTAGTGTATATATGTACTGAGCTTTGTTCTGGGGCTGTATATATGTACTGAGCTTTATTCTGGTGTTGTATATATGTACTGCGCTTGTTTCTGGTGCTGTATTTATGTACTGAGCTTGGTTCTGGTGTTGTATATATGTACTGAGCTTTGTTCTGGTGCTGTATATATGTACTGAGCTTGGTTCTGGGGCTGTATATATGTACGGAGCTTTGTTCTGGTGTTGTATATATGTACTAAGCTGGTTTCTTGTGCTGTATATATGTACTGAAAATCAAAAATAAAAGTTAAAGAGGCTCTGTCACCAGATTTTGCAACCCCTATCTGCTATTGCAGCAGATAGGCGCTGCAATGTAGATTACAGTAACGTTTTTATTTTTAAAAAACGAGCATTTTTGGCCAAGTTATGACCATTTTTGTAGTTATGCAAATGAGGCTTGCAAAAGTCCAAGTGGGTGTGTTTAAAAGTAAAAGTCCAAGTGGGCGTGTATTATGTGCGTACATCGGGGCGTTTTTAATACTTTCACTAGCTGGGCGCTCTGAAGAGAAGTAACATCCTCTTCTCTTCAGAACGCCCAGCTTCTGACAGTGCAGATCTGTGACGTCACTCACAGGTCCTGCATCGTGATGGCCACATCGGCACCAGAGGCTACAGTTGATTCTGCAGCAGCATCAGCGTTTGCAGGTAAGATCGACTTACCTGCAAACGCTGATGCTGCTGCAGAATCAACTGTAGCCTCTGGTGCCGATGTGGCCGTCACGATGCAGGACCTGTGAGTGACGTCACAGATCTGCACTGTCAGAAGCTGGGCGTTCTGAAGAGAAGAGGATGTTACTTCTCTTCAGAGCGCCCAGCTAGTGAAAGTATTAAAAACGCCCCGATGTACGCACATAATACACGCCCACTTGGACTTTTACTTTTAAACACACCCACTTGGACTTTTGCAAGCCTCATTTGCATAACTACAAAAATGGTCATAACTTGGCCAAAAATGCTCGTTTTTTAAAAATAAAAACGTTACTGTAATCTACATTGCAGCGCCTATCTGCTGCAATAGCAGATAGGGGTTGCAAAATCTGGTGACAGAGCCTCTTTAACATAATTGCTATCGCCGCATCCGTAAAAGTCTGAACTATTACAATATAGTATTGTTTAACCCACTCAGTGAACAACATAAAAAAATATATATAAAAAACGCAAATTAGTGTTTTTGGTCACCTTAGCTCTGCAAAAAATGTTAATAAAAAGTGATCAAAAGGTTGCATGTACCAAAAATGGCATCGGTGAAAACGACAGCTCGCCCCGCAAAATTTAAGCCCTCCCACGTCTAAATTGATGGAAAAATATAAACGTTATGTCTCTCAGAATATGGCGACACAAAACATTTTTTTTTTTAGCAAATAGTTTTATTTTTCTAAAAGTGTTAAAACATAAAACAAAATATATAAATTTGGTATTGCCGTAATCGTATCAACTTGTATAATAAAGTGAATATGTAGTTTTCACTGCCTGATGGACTCCGTAAAAACAAAACCCCCAAAAAAATGGCGTAATCGCTGTTATTTGCCCATTTCACCCCACAATTTTTTTTTCAGCTTCCCAGTACATTATGTAGTACAATAAATTTTGCCATGAAAAGCTACAACTTGTACCACAAAAAAAAAGCCCTCATATGGCTATTTCGACGAAGAAATAATAAAGTTATGGCCTTTGGAATGCGGGGAGGAAAAAACGAAAATGAAAAAGCTCAAATTGGCCTGGTCTTTAAGGGGCTAATGCCTGTTCCACTGATTAGGTGAATTTTACAAATCTTTCCCATTAGCAACACATATCATGTAATCTACCTTCCTCTTCTTCAATTGTACCCATCTCGCATTAAGAAGCTCTTGACCCTACTGGGCTTAAGTAGCAACCATGGCATCCTTCCGTCTCCTTGACGACCAGGGTATACTCCCTATGCTCCCTGCTCTCACGTACACAGGCACATCGTGCTCTTCCTGCTGTCTGTTCCATTGCATGGCTGCTGCTGGATGGCTAACTTATTTGGCCGTTACTGTATTGTCTCCTGCTGGTTGAGTCTAGCCGCTGGACTCCAGCAAGATTTAGTGTCTCCTGGTTTCCATGACAAGTGCCACGCTGGCTCTTTTCTCCCCTCGTACATCAGCGCTTGTTCAATGTGGCCAGCTCTCACTGTTGAGTTAGCCTTGTTTTCTGTCCCATTTTTTTGTCAATTTATTTTTATTTAATAAATTAATCCTCAGTAATTATTTTATTATATATATATATATATATATATATATATATATATATATATATATATATATATATATGCAAAAATGATCGCAGCACTCCAAAGGTTGATTTCAACCTTTGGAGTGCTGCGATTATTTTTGCATATATCTATAGGACCGTGTGGATCGAGGTCAGCACCGCATAGCACCCGCCATTTCACTACGAAGTGCTGATTTTTTTCTACCTGAATATATATATATATATAAATAATTTTTTTTCAGATATTTTACATATCTGTACATACATTATTTTCTGTATAAATATCTTTTTATTGGTATATTATATTTATGTATACATACTTGTCATTCACAACTGAGCACTACTATTTCTTTTAGCTACATGAACCCATGGATTGTTTCCTTTGTTTTTATTGGTCTTCAGTCCTGTTAACCAACACCTTTGACCTAATGTGATGTCATGTAGGTGTTTTTGGCATTTTTTTTACGGTTATATAAGTCATGTATTTTACTTGTTTGTGTTATTGGCCTGAGGAAGACGCTGCGTAGAAAGGCATAGCCCTAAAAAAAATTGTTGCAAAACATTATCACTAACATTGCCAAATTTATGGTCAACAGCGCTTTGTTAGAGGTTCCAAATTTTGCCATTTCTTCATCCTATGGTCTACTTGATCCGCCACTGGTGATGTTGCACGTTGCTGTTGTTCTTCTGTGGCTGATGTTAGCAAAGCAGGGGCATCTAGCCATATTGCATCTCTTAGAGCAAGTTAATTTAGGAAAAAGGCTTACAACCTGGTCAACCTCCCTTTTCTTTTCTTTCAATCTGCTGAGGGCAATTATATTCGTAATATTTCTACCTCCCTATAGGTTATTACATTGGTTTTTGGCAACACAGCTTTTAATGCATCCATTACTATGCACGCCGTATCAACAGCAAGCAAGGATCATACACCACCTTGGAGTACATGTATACCGATGGACCCAGGTCTACGATCAGCTGACTCCGTATTAATACCTATAACATAGTCCCCACCCACCACATCAATAATGCTGAACAATCCATGTTAATTTCTAAAGGACTCGCTCCTCACGATACATGAGGAATCTGAGACAATCAGGAATCGCCCTGTGATACTACGAACCAGTCCATGCAATAAATACTAGCACATTTCCACTTAATACTAGTGTGTCTTTTTTAGGCTTACCCCCAGGTTAGAGACAGAAACCATACTACTGAGAATACCAACGGCTACGACCATATTACGATAATACCTACGACTGCAACAAAGGCTATAATACAGTACTTCAGCCCAGAAAACAAATTCCCACTAATACCACACACGAAAAGAAAAGTGGCCCAGAGGTAGTAGGTGTGAAAAACACACGCATAAACACACAGGGGGAGAAAAACAACCAGAGGCCCAAGAGAAACAGGATAAAATAGACCAAAAAGAAATGGATGTATTATCCAGGGGACCGTCCTTCTGCCCCACCTCGGAACCTAATGACTTCCAACTTTTCCTCAACCCTAACAATTTTGTAAGGAGGCTTACACTACAAAGACATTTCCTACTGCAAAAGGATAGGAAACCCCCTGAAAAGGAGATACCGCCTGATATTTCATATTGCCATGTAGACGTCAAAACCAAATCTAATTTTTACAGAACATACAGTAGAGGACATTATCTAGAGACGTTCATGTCTCTGGTATCTAATGATTTTTGCAACAGTAATCTCAAGAGAGCAGAACAAGGGGTACTAAAAAGACTATGAGAGAATAGGGAAATAATCATTAGCGCAGCAGACAAAGAAGGGTGGGGGGACAGTTATACAAGATAGAGAGATCTCTATAGCAGAAGCCAACCGCATCCTATCAGATACACAATACTATGAGATACTTACAATAGATCCCACATCATCATTTCAAATAGAACTTACCAATCTGATCAAAACGGCATCTGAATAAGGCTTAATTAACAAAAAAAGGAGAACGTTCATAATGTTTAGGGAACAGCAACTACCCTTCTTTTACCATTTACCAAAGATTCATACAGACATAAAGAACCCACCCGGCCACCATATCATCTCTGGTATCAATTCTCTTACCTCTAACCTTTAAAGGGGTTTTCCTATCATAGACATTTATGACATATCCACAGGATATGTCATAAATGGCAGATAGATGTGGATCCCACCTCTGGGACCCGCACCTATCTCTAGAATGGGGCCCCTAAAGCCTGTTCTACCTCTCTGTGTGATTTCCGACCATGAATTAAGGAAACAGCGTGGCTCACTGAGCTATGCTGTTTCCGTAACTCCCATAGTAGTAAATGACAGTTATGGAAGCAGTGTAGCATGGAAAGTGATGCCCAGAAACCATACAGCAAACATTACTTGGAGCAGCAGAAGTTTCCCCCACCTCCACTCCAAGCAAAATAAATTAATAATTTTTTTCTTTGTACTCCAAGTATGTACCCAGCTGGACAGCTTTCCTGAAAATTAAAAATGAGTTGTATAGTGCTATCTGTACAAGGTACACTGCCAATTTCTTGTGCCAGATGTTATTTTTTCTCATGCCACTATACGGTTTTAAAATCTGATCATTCAGATCAACTTCCCCATGAATTTATTATATGCCTGTATGCACATAGGCTTCATCTTAGATTATGTGAATCCACGTGTGGGGACAGGGGTGCAGCTGGCATCATGCATAGATGTAACATGCAGACATCTTTTTTGTCTCTAAATTTAAGACACAGAATCCTATCCTGCAGTATTGCCCTGCTTTCGCCAATTTACAGGGATTAGGCGATGAAGGTCTTGGGAAGGTTTTTTCGCACCATCCCACACGCCACAGTTTTTTTTGTCTAGAAGACATTTTAACAGGGGTACACTTGTGTACCAGTTGTCCAAGTACAAGTTGTACCCCTGATCAAACAGTGGGTGCAGGAGGTCCCACACTATCTTCCCACTCGTCAATATGCAGGGTAGACAGTCTGGGGGCTGTATTCTCCTGCCCTTCCCCTCATAAATACGGAAAGAATATGTGTATCCGGTCTTAGATTCACACAGCTTGTACATTTTGATGCCGTATCTGGAGTGCTTATTGGGCAAATATTGACGAAACTTCAGCCTGCCCTTGAAGTGACCCAGGGATTCAACTATGGAGATTTATTTTTCGGGGGTGTAAATTGCGGCAAAATTTTGGGAAAACATATTAAATCAATTTATGAAGGGCCTCAAAGTGGGGTCTGGCAATTGTATTTAGATACAGAGGACAGTAATATAAAATGTCTGTGGACCAGTGGGATCTCACTTTGGGCTTTTTAGTGAGACCCATGTTGAGGACTAGCCCCCAATATTTCAGCATTTCTGCACAATTGGTTGGTTGCCACCAATTAGGCTGGACATAAAAGGAGTTGGGGTGTTAAGAAATAAATTGGTGGGCATAAATGTTGGTTTGGTCCACCATCAGCTGGATCAAATTGCCCATTTCGTCTGCACTTGAATTCCTGCCGCAGCAGTACATTCTGGGATTTGGGGGGTGTAACTGGTTGGGGGTGACCAATCAATGCTGGTCAGGCAGAACGGCAGTTCCAGGGTCAAGCAGAAACTGGTCACTAACCCTCCTGCGTCTACGAGGAGGTCCCTAACGGTCACTGGAGGAGGATGAGAGAATGAACTTTGGTTCCTGATCGCTCGCTTAGTCTGTATAAGACGCGATCATGGCATACGCCTCTTCAGCTGTGTAACGTCTCGCTGCCATTTTAAGAATGTGTGTGTATATATATATATATATATATATATATATATATATATATATATGTAGCGTAACAAAGATATTTTTCGTTTTTTTTCACATTAAATCACTAAAAACACTAACTAACGCTTGCTAATGCTAACATTGACACTAAGTTGTTTTTTTTTTTTAATTAACGTAAAACACTAGACACTAACGAATTTTTCTTTTTTTATATAACACTTAGCAACACTTACTAACTGAAGCTTACTAACTGACACTTACTGATACTGACTAACTGACAACGCGACTGACAGTGACGGATTGACGCTGACTAACTGACAAGTGACGTGACTAATTGACAGTGATGGACTGACAAGTGACGTGACGGACTTACAGACGCTACAGATTGACACTGACAACTGACACGACGGATTGACGCTGACGAACGGACGCTAACTGACATGACAAATTGACGTAGACGAGCTAAACAACTACCTAACAACTAAATAGAATTATTATTTTTAATGAATTATGATGAAAAAAATAATAATCTCCCTTATACACTGGGAGGTGATGGGGGTCACACACTGGGAGGTGATGGGGTCACACACTGGGAACAGGGAGCTGGAGATAGGAGGGGTTCGTTCTGATTTTCACTTTGTGAGGGGCACACACAACATGGCATAGGCTCTGATCTCTTCAACTTCACTTCGCCTACTAAGAGATCATAGCATCAGACCATTATTTGTCACCCGCCCTGGGTGAAAACGCACTGTGATTGGTGGGTCTGAGCAGACCCAACAATCACAGCAATCGCCAGCAAAGGACTGCTGCTATTGGTCCATTATCGGGGACATGGGGCGGGAGGGGGGACTGTAGTTACATGATTAAGGACGTCTAACACGTCTGAAACGCGTAGGCTCTACGATCGGACTGAAACCCCTTCCTGCACACCATGACTCCATTCCTTTGGACCTTTTTAATTTTACTACCAGTAAACTTGGAACAAGTTTCCGTTTTACCCTCTACAGCGCTGGATTCAAACCCCTTGATTTTGTCTGCCCTCCATACATCGTGCGCCGACACGAGGATCCGAGCGACGTCCACAACACACAAGCTACGTGTCAGGTGAGCTGGAGGATCTCTCTCCCCTACTTTCTCTCTACTGTTCCCGGACTTAATACAAGTACTGGGAACGTACAGATCCACCGATCACAACGATTGCTGGCATTGGATCGCTATTCTGGGTCCATTGCCGGTGACTCGGGAGTGTTAGCTGTCGGGGACAGTGTGTACCGAGAACGGGTCAGTTGTACGTCATGGTACGGGAAGTAACCTCTCGCCAGGACGTACAGTTGCGCCCTGGTCAAGGTAGGAGTTAAGATGCTTTTAAAAATATGTTATTTAGTATCTGTACTCTTATTTTTAAGGACATTTTCCCAGTCAATGAGGTTAAGGGCATCTCTAAGCTGATCAAACTTTGCCTTCCTGAAGTTCAGTGTTTTTGTGGCTCCTTGACAAAACATCCTATATATTTATTTATTTTTTCCAAATTTCATTTTATTGAAATATAGGCATTCAAACAAGCATAAATTAACAATAGGCACGCAGGCCAGTAATTCCTCAAGTAGTACAGAAATATTAAAACAAAGAGATACAGAACAAACAAAACAGTGTCTGAATATAGCGCTGTAACATCCTATTTAAAGGAAATGTCTCAAATTTAAAATAAAATAAAAAGTTACTTATTTTTTTAGTTTTTTTGGTCTATTTTTGTTTTCTTCCACAGGATGGGAAGTATTAAAAATGAAATAATTATTTGACATGTTTTCCGATGTTCGCTACCAGAGGGAGCACTTCCCAGAACTATAGCAAGGTGAATGAGGCAAAGCAACCTGACTTACAGATGCTGTAAATGTGGGAGTTACTCACCACTCCTCCCTATTTTTGGCTACAAGCCTGAAAGAGGTGTCTTCAACTTGTCCAGGTCCATTTTGGGAGTGATTCTACAATGGTAGGATGTGCTGATCACGGCAGCTATAGGACACACCAAAAGGCTAATAATGATGAAAGTCAAGAGGCAGACCCTGTGGTGAATGATTTTTCAGTTGACAGGTTCACACGCCATGTATTTTTTGTGAATTTTATGCGCCGCAAAACATGGTAAAAAATGGGTAAAACGCGCCAAATGTT
This sequence comes from Rhinoderma darwinii, assembly GCF_050947455.1. Classification (NCBI taxonomy): domain Eukaryota; kingdom Metazoa; phylum Chordata; class Amphibia; order Anura; family Rhinodermatidae; genus Rhinoderma; species Rhinoderma darwinii. Next base: position 69,034,996 of record NC_134693.1, on the reverse strand, counting down.
CCCATAGTCAATGGAAGTCCTAATTACGTGCCAAAAAATGTACAAAAAGCACGCACAAAACGCATAAAAAAACGTGAAAACACATAAAAAAAGGCTGAATTTTAAAAAGCGCTTCACAAGAAACGCTTGTGTATTTGACACGTTTGCACATCGGGTTTTCTTAGCACCGTGTGAACACGCCCTAAGGGAATTATTTTTCATTAACATATAGTTTCTATTGCGAGGCAGAGGAGAAGACAGAGGTCTGCTGTAGGTGAGTATAAGTATTTTTATTTTTTATATTACTAACTGCTCTGCTCCTACGCTCTGTACTATGAGTGGCTTGGTCCAGACAGTCATCACGCCTGTCTGTGCTGAGCAGCTCACGGCCACTTCACACAGTAAATGCTGAAGCAGGGAGCTGAAGGTTCCTTGCTTCAGCATAAGATTCAACTGTATCTGTGTCCAGAGTACGCAGATACAGTTGACACTGGGATATACCACCGGCCGTCTGGGAGAGTGGGACACCGCTCGGAATCCGGGACTGTCCCGCTGAATCCGGGATGGATGGGAGGTGTGTCTCTATTGAATGGAAGTCATTGCATCCGAAAAATTTCTGAGGTAAAACCCAGGTTTGGCAGTACTTACTTCACCTAAGAGGAAGCCCCGCCCCATTCAGGACTTAAAGACATGATTACATGCTCATCGCCAGGGTCGCACCATCCATGGAGGAGTGATGAGCTTCTCGCCTCAGGCAGCGGCCTGCTGCCTCTATCAGGGGAAGGTGGTACTACTGAAACCAGCCGCCGCCACTCCCACATGCACTATAATTGTACCCGAGTCTATAGGACGCAGATACAATTACATGCATTACGCAATTACATCAGTGATGCAAGCGTCGCAATGTCGTTGAAAGGCGTTGATTGACAGGGTCGAATGACTTGCCCTGTAAATCAGCGCCTTTCAATGATGCAAGCGGCGCATTAACGTCATTGCGCCACTTGCGTCGTTGAAAGGCGCTGATTGGCAGCGCAGAATGACTTGCCCTGTCATTTAGCGCCTTTTAACGACGCAAGTGGCGCGATTATGTCATCATGCCGTTCAGCCCCAGCAGGCCTGCATTGCCATAGAACGGCACGGGAACGGGATCAGGTGAGTATGTCAAGTTTTTCTCTTTCTCTTAATAGTGTGAGTGCCATTATCTACAGGGGGGGCACTATCTGCAGGGGGAGATATACATGGGGCACTATCTACAGGGGGGCTATATGTTGGGCACTATATACAGGGGGTGCTATATATGTGGGGTACTATATACAGGGGGGCTATATTTGGAGCACTATTTTCAGGGGGCTATATGTGGGGCACTATCTACAGGGGGGCTATATTTGGGGCACTTCAGGGGGCTATATGTGGGGCACTATCTACAGGGAGGCTATATATTGGGCACTATCTACATGGGGGCTGTATGTGGGGCACTATCTACAGGGGACGGCATGTGGGGCACTATCTACAGGGGACTGCATGTGGGGAACTATCTACAGGGGTTAATATACAGTATACAGGGGGATCTATGGGGGCACTATCTACAGGGGGCTCTATCTACAGGGAGCTGTGTGTGTGTGTGTGTGTGTGTGTGTGTGTGTGTGTGTGTGTGTGTGTGTGTGTGTGTGTGTGGTGACGTAACTACCACTATAGTAGCCGTAGCCCGTGCCACCGCCACCCCCCCCATGGTCGGAGGCTCCGCTAGCAGCTGCTACAGCGCGACGCCACTGAAGGGGTTGTTCCTACAAAAGACATGCATCCCCTATCCACAGGATAGGGGATACATGTGTGATCGCTGGGACGCCCAGCGATTAGGAGAACGGGGGACCGAAAGTCCCCTGAAGTTCTCCATGACAAACCTCGGACTTCCGGGGTCAGTCTACAGCTCCATAGAAATTACTTGCGCACCGGTCGCGCTTGTGCGCATGCGTAACCAGCGCTCCTTTCATTTTTATTGAACTGTGCAGACGCCTGAAGTCCGAGGTTTGTCATGGAGAACGTCGGGGGACTTTCGGTCCCCTGTTCTCCTTATCGCTGCCAGCGATCACACATGTATCCCCCTATCCTGTGGATAAGGGATACATCTCTTTTGTAGGACAAACTATAGGCTGTTTTTTTTGGGGGGGGGGGCGGGGCTATATGGCGTTCTCTACAGGGGGGACTCTGTATGGCGTTCTCTACAGGGGGGACTCTGTATGGCGTTCTCTACAGGGGGGACTCTGTATGGCGTTCTCTACAGGGGGGACTCTGTATGGCGTTCTCTACAGGGGGGACTCTGTATGGCGTTCTCTACAGGGGGGACTCTGTATGGCGTTCTCTACAGGGGGGACTCTGTATGGCGTTCTCTACAGGGGGGACTCTGTATGGCGTTCTCTACAGGGGGGACTCTGTATGGCGTTCTCTACAGGGGGGACTCTGTATGGCGTTCTCTACAGGGGGGACTCTGTATGGCGTTCTCTACAGGGGGGACTCTGTATGGCGTTCTCTACAGGGGGGACTCTGTATGGCGTTCTCTACAGGGGGGACTCTGTATGGCGTTCTCTACAGGGGGGACTCTCTATGGCATTCTCTACAGGGGGGACTCTCTATGGCATTCTCTACAGGGGGGACTGTATGGCGTTATCTACAGAGGGGGTCTATAGCGTTATCTACAGGGGGGTCTATGGCATTTTCTACAGGGGGGCTGTATGGCATTATCTACAGGGGGGCTGTATGGCATTATCTACAGGGGGGGGCTGTATGGCATTATCTACAGGGGGGCTGTATGGCATTATCTGCAGGGGGGCTGTATGGCGTTATCTACAGGGGGGATTTGGGGCTGTAAGACTTTATCTACAGGGGGGCTGTAAGGCTTTATCTACAGGGGGCTGTGTATGGTGCTATCTATAGGGGCGCTGTGTGGTGAAATCTATAGAGGCACTATCTACAAGGGGGGGTTTGTGTGATACCCAGCGGAGGGGGGCCCCAGTCAAAAGTTTGCTATGGGGCCCAGTCTTTCCTAGGTGTGTGTGTGTGTGTGTGTGTGTGTGTGTGTGTGTGTGTGTGTGTGTGTGTGTGTGAGAGACACGGTGTATGGTGCTACTAAAATCAGGGAATTTATCTTCATTTATAGGTGCAGGAATGTTTGAAAAGTGAGAAGCTGAATACATCTGAGCGGCAAACTGCAGAAATGGGCTGTGGCCGGCAGAAGTCATCATAGAGGTCTGGACAGGGTGGAGAACAAGAAAGAAAAAGAACAACTATAATCTGATAAGACGTCACCTGCGAGTCACTTAATGTAAATATTTATTCTGCCCCTAATCAGTACTGTAGTCATGGTATGATCTGCAGCGAGATGATGGGTTGTATGATTTTTTTTTGTGAAACAGCAAATCCCAGCATATCCTTACCATTGTTTGGGCCATGCTGGGAGCTGTAGCTTTACGCCATACAAACCTATATGGCAGGGGTTGCACTAAATTGAGCTGTATTTGTGCTGGTGTTGTATTTATGTACTAAGATTTGTTCTAGTGCTGTATATATGTACTCAGCTTGTTTCTGGAGCTACATTTATGTACTGAGTTTTGTTCTAGTACTGTATTTATGTACTGAGCTTTTTTCTGGTGCTGTATTTATGTACTGAGCTTTGTTCTGGAGCTGTATATATGTACTAAGCTTAGTTCTGGTGCTGTATTTATATACTGAGCTTTGCTCTGGTGCTGTATTTATGTACTGAGCTTGGTTTTGGTGCTGTATTTATGTACTGGTTCTGGAGATGTACAGTGGATATAAAAAGTCTACACACCCTGTTAAAATGCCAGTTTTTGTCATGTTACAAAATCAGTGCAAGATAAATCATTTCAGAACTTTTTCCACCTTTAATGTCACCGATAATCTGTACAATGCCATTGAAAAACAAGCTGAAAACTTTTAGGGTGGAAAAATAAAAATAAAAAACAAATAATGTGGTTGCATAAATCTGCACACCCTTAAACGAATACTTTGTTGAACTACCCTTTGACTTTATGGCAGCATTCAGTATTTTTTGGTAGAAGTCGATCAGCATGGCACATCTTGACTTGGCAATGGTTGCTCACTCTTCCTTGCAAAAGCGCTCCAAATATGTCAGATTGCAAGGGCATCCCCTGTGTTCAGCCATATTCGGGTCACCCCACAGATTTTCAATGGGATTCAGGTCTGGGCTCTGCCTGGGCCATTCCAAAACGTTGATCTTCTTCTAGCGAAGCCATTCTTTTGTCGATTTGGATGTATGCTTTGGGTCGTTGTCGTGCTGAAAGTTAAAATTCCTCTTCATCATCAGCTTTTTAGCAGAGACCTGTAGTTTTTGGGCCAATATTGATGGATATTTGGAACTGTTCATAATTCCCTTCACCTTGACTAAAGTTCCAGTTCCAGCTGCCGAAAAACAGCCCCAAACCATAATGCTGCCTCTACCATGCTTCACTGTGCGTATGGTGTTCTTTTGGTGATATGCAGTGTTGGCTTTGCGACAAACGGTATTTTGGAATTATGGACAAAAAGTTAAACTTTGGTCTCATCAGTGCAGCGAGGCGTATTGTGCCCGGCTTTATCGCTGCGCCACGCATGCCAGGTGAGTACAAGGTAACAGCGCATCCGCAAAAGAGTTGGAGGAGGTTGCTAGTGATGTAGAATAGACAGGGGTATGCTAATCAAGATCTGAGGGGCGCCATTTCAGTTTTCGCCTCAAGCAGCAGAATAGCTAGAATCGGCCCTTCTCATCGTCTGTACTCATCAACTGTTGCTAGGTGGCTGTTCTTTACCTAGAGATAATGTAGTTTGCAGATCATAGATTCCTGCAAACTCTCTTTAACGTCTTTCTGCTTTTACTACTTAAATCATCAGGGCAAAACAAACGCAAAAAAAGTTATTTATTTTGCTACTTCAAATTTCACAGAAAATAGAAATGAGCACTGAAAGAAAAATGAGCTAACAGGGTGAGCAAATTTAATGGGTATTTTAATGGTGTCTTACAGCAAGAGCGTTATGCAATACTCCAGCAAGAATGCAAAGACCCAGATGTGTACTAAAAGGTTCAGTTTATTCACTCTTTTGCAATCCACTTTCTGCTAATGTGTGTAATTTCTAAACCAGGGGTTCTCAAACTTTTTTTTTCATAGACCCCATTAGCCTAAACATGCTGATGTCTGGGCTTTACCAATGATCAAATTCAACAGGAAATTAAAAAATAAAGGTTACTTTCATTTGTCTCCTAAACACAGTTTATGCTGCTACAACTTATGGCGGATTTACACGAACGTGTAATACGTCCGTGCAACGCGCGTGTTTTTCACGCGTGTCGCACGGACCTATGCTAGTCTATGGGGCAGTGCAGACTATCAGCTATTTTTGCGCAGCGTGAGTCCGCTGCGTAAAACTCACGACAGGTCCTATAATGACGCACACCACACGGAAGCATTTCCGTGGGACGCGCGTGATTCGCGCAACAGCAGTCAAAAGTATGAATGGAAATAGAAAAGCACCACGTGCTTTTCGGTTTACAAACATCCAGAGTGTCATAATGATGGCGGCTGCGCGAAAATCACGCAGCCGCACATCCTATGTGATGACACACGGAGCTGTTAAGTGCCTTTTGCGCACGCAAAACGCCACATTTTTTGCGTGCGCAAAAACGCACACGCTTGTGTAAATCCGCCCTTAGATTGCTACATACTATTCATGAACAGCATAAAAAGTCTGTATTTGTATCACGAAGTCCTGTACAGAAATGCGTTTTCAGCGTGTATTTAGACACATTTTATGCAATGTAAGAATGGGCAGATGTTTGCCGATGTATTTGAGGCTTGTTTTCAGACGTATTTCGAGGTGTAAAACGCCTCCAATACGTCTGAAAATAGGTCGTGTGAACCAAGCCTAAGGGCGGATTTACACGAACGTGATTTTCATCCGTGCAGCCCGTGTGGTATTCACGCGGGTCGCACAGACTTATACAAGTCTATGGGGCAGTGCAGACAGTCCGTGAGTTTTGCGCAGCGTGAGTCCGCTGCGTAAAACTCACGACATGTTCTATATTTAGGCGTTTTTCGCGCATCACGCACCCATTGAAGTCAATGGGTGCGTGAAAATCACGCATGCCCCACGGAATCACTTCACACGCTGCTGCCACGCGCGCAAAACGCTCACGTTCGTGTGAATCCGCTCTAAGGCTGGGTTCACACGACCTCTTTTCAAGCGTAATGGAGGCGTTTCACGCCTCGAATTACGCCTGAAAAGACGGCTCCAATACGTCGGCAAACATCTGCTCATTCATTTCAATGGGTTTGCCGATGTACTGTGCAGACGAGCTGTCATTTTCCGCGTCGCTGTCAAAAGACGACGCGTAAAATTACAGCCTTGTCAAAAGAAGTGCAGGACACTTCTTGGGATGTTTTTGGAGACGTTTTCTCATAGAGGCTGGGTTCACACGACCAATTTTCAGGCGTAAACGAGGCGTATTATGCCTCGATTTACGCCTGAAAATACGGCTACAATACGTCGGCAAACATCTGCCCATTCATTTGAATGGGTTTGCCGACATACTGTGCCGACGACCAGTAATTTACGCGTCGTCGTTTGACAGCTGTCAAACGACGACGCCTAAAATGACTGCCTCGTCAAAGAAGTGCAGCACACTTCTTTCAAACTTAATTTGAGCCGTTTTTCATTGAAGTCAATGAAGAACAGCTCAAGATTACGGGCGTCAAAGACGCCTCGCATAATGCGAGGAGGAGCTTTTACGTCTGAAACGACGCAGCTGTTTTCTTCTGAAAACAGTCTGTCTTTTCAGATGTAAAAGCCACTTATCGTGTACACATACCCAGACTCTATTGAAAACAGCACGAAAAACGGTCGAAAAAACAGCGCGAAAAACGCGAGTTGCTCAAAAAAACGTCTGAAAATCAGGTGCTGTTTTCCCTTGAAACCAGCTCTGTATTTTCAGACGTTTTTGGCTCAGCGTGTGAACATACCCTAAGGGTAAGTGCACACGATAACTGAATTTACGTCTGAAATTACGGAGCTGTTTACAGGAGAAAACAGCTCCTGAATTTCAGACGTAATTGCTCGTACTCGCGTTTTGCGAGGCGTCAATTACGGACGTAATTTGGAGCTGTTCTTCATTGGATTCAATGAAAAACGGCTCCAATTACGTCCCAAGAAGTGTCCTGCACTTCTTTGACGAGGCTGTTATTTTACGCGCCGTCTTGACAGCGACGCGTAAAATTACAGGTCGTCGGCACAGTACATCAGCAAACCCATTGAAAAGAATGGGCAGATGTTTGCCGATGTATTTGAGGCTTGTTTTCAGACGTATTTCGAGGTGTAAAACGCCTCCAATACGTCTGAAAATAGGTCGTGTGAACCCAGCCTAAGGGCGGATTTACACGAACGTGTTATACGTCCATGCAACCCGCGCGGTTTTCACGCGGATCACACGGACCTATGCAAGTCTATGGGGCAGTGCAGACTGTCCGTGAGTTTTGCGCAGCGTGAGTCCGCTGCGTAAAACTCACGACATGTTCTATATTTAGGCGATTTTTGCGCATCACGCACCCATTGAAGTCAATGGGTGCGTGAAAATCACGCATGCCCCACACGGAAGCACTTCCGTGGGACACGCGTTATTCCCGCAACAGCAGTAAAAGAATGAATGTAAACAGAAAAGCACCACGTGCTTTTCTGTTTACAAACATCCAAACGGAGTGTCATAATGATGGCGGCTGCGCGAAAAGCACGCAGCCGCATATCCATATGAACATGACACACGGAGCTGTCAAGTGCTTTTTGCGCATGCAAAACGCCGCAGTTTTTGCGTGCGCAAAACGCACACGTTCGTGTAAATCCGCCCTAATACTCATAAAAACGTTTGGATGAGTGCTCATTTACACGAGCGTGTGCGTTTTGCGCACACAAAAACCGCAGCGTTTTGCGTGCACAAAAGGCACTTAACAGCTCCGTGTGTCAGCCCTGTATGATGCGTGGCTGCGTGATTTTCGCGCAGCCGCCATCATTATGACACTCCGTTTGGATGTTTGTAAACAGAAAAGCACATGGTGCTTTTCTGTTTACATTCACAGTTTGACAGCTGTTGCGCGAATCACGCGCGTCACACGGAAGTGCTTCCGTGTGGCATGCTTGATTTTCACGCATCCATTGAATTCAATGGGTGCGTGATGCGCGAACAGCGCACAAAGATAGGACATGTCGCGAGTTTTTTTCAGCGGAATCACGCTGAGCAAAACTCACGGACTGTCTGCATGCCCCCATAGACTAATATAGGTGGGTACGACACGCGTGAAAAGCACGCGCGTCGCACGCACGTATATCACGCTCGTGTAAACGAGCCCTGAAGCCTACCATTGACTTCAATGGGAATACTCTTCATTAGGGCATATGTCAAGTTTTTTTCATATGTAAAATTAAATTACGTGTCGTATAAAATACAAGGGGAGGCAAAAAACACATGAACACCTGTAAAAAAAACAAAACAAAAATATAGCGTTAACAGCGTCATTTTTTTCAGCTTTCAAATTACACCATATGAACGTAGCTTTACTTAAAATACAGGAAAAAAGTAATCTGCCTCTATAGAATTCCTATGAGATAGCCAAGGCTGGTGTGAAGCTGCCTGATTTAGTAAACTGGTCAGTTCAAAAGAGAGTAGATAAAAAGCGTATAAAAAGCCTACTCTGTCCCTGGTATGGATCTTGCCCAGGTGCACAGCAGGAGCTAAACAGAGGTTATCTTTCTATCATAATTCATCCAAATGCACTGCCTAAAATAAATAATTAGCATTGATGTGCATTTCTCTAGTCATATTCCTCAGACAGCAGTAGGACTAGTAGATACCACAGTTTGGTGCGATTTTACGCCCGGAATTCCCTGCGGCGCACAGGGCGGATACGCTGCGTGCATTTACTCAGCGCATCCGCCCCGTGTGAACCCGTCCTTAGTGCTTTTTATAGCGCTTATTGCGTTATTAGCTGCAAAAAAATATATACAACACTACAGTGTAAAAACCCAGCCTTCGAGAGCAGATTCAGCCTATATGTATAAGAGTAGGAGGCAGGACTAATTTATGGTGCCTTTTGCCCCCCTACATTAGGGGGTATTTTTTGTACCCCCAGGGAACCAGGTGACTCACTGTCGCCGCTCGCCCCCCTGTGCACCAGGTGCCTCACTCTTCTTGCTGAGCCCCTGCACCAGGTGCCTCCCAGTCCTTGCTGCCTCCTGCACCAGGTGCCTCTTTGCCTCTTCACCAGATATTTCATGGTCCTTGCTGCCTCGCTGAATGAGGTGCCTACTGGGGTCGCCATCGGGGCACTGCTGCAACTACTCCCGCCAGAGGCCCAGACAAAAAAATAGGGGCCCGTCTGACGGCACTGTCTACCACCGTCGCTGCCCATAGTTCATTTGGAGAAAGAAACGGGCCCCATTATATTGCAGCTCCTGCTACCTTTTCCAAAGTAACTAAAGCTGGGGCCCTTCTTCACAATATGGATGCTGGCTAGAATCACAATTTTATGTGCGATGGCACATACAACGTCCTGACGCTGGCCTCATGACGTACAGTATGTGCTGCCGCACACAACATCCTCAGGCTGGCCAGCATCAGTCTTGTGAATCAGGGCCCAGCACTCAAGAAGAAATGGTGCCCGAGGAGAAGAGGCGCACAAAAGGAGAAGAGGCGCCCTCCTAGAAGTGAAGGCAATGAGACACGGGAACAGTAAGTACATGGGGGTCTGAATTTTTTGGGGGGGTCTGGGGTGTCAATTAATTTAGGGGTCTGATTGGGGGTGTAAATTAAATTAGGAGTCTGGGGTCTGAATTTGGGGGTCAGGTTGGGATACTGAAGTAATTTAGGGGACTGGCCTGGGGGTGTAAATTAATTTAGGGGTCTGGTCTGGGGTTTGAAATTAGGTGTCTGAATTAATTTAGGGGTCTGGTCGGGGGTCTGAATTTAGACGTCTTGTCGGGTGGCTGAATTAATTTAGTTGTCTTCCTGGGGGTCTGAATTTAGGGCTCTGGTCGGGAGTCTAAATTAATTTGGAAGTGTAAATGAATTTAGGGGTCTAGTAGGCGGTCTGAATTAATTTAGCCGTCTGATAGGGGGGGTCAAGTAATTCAGGGGTCTGGTTGTGAGTCTGAATTCATTAGGGGTCTGGACAGGGGTGTGAATTAATATGTGCCAAATGTTTATGCAGGTGACATGTGTGCAATGTGTGAAGAATAGGTGGAGACTTCCTCCAGACGAGTCGCGAAACTGGAAAATTGTACAGTTTGCAGGAGCCAGAAGCAGCCGCCGGAACTGCATCTTGGTAAGTGACTCTGCTGTGTTCCAGCAGCTTCAGTGCAATGATTTTATTTATATTGCTCCCCTGCACACCTACTGTCTCCCTTCTTGCCCCTCCACAGAGCCCCTAACAGGATGCCCTTCATCCCTGGCCCCACTCCATCTCCTATCACTTTCTGCTCTCTTAGCCTTCTCCTCCCCAAAGAGATCTGCCACCTAGTCTCTCCCCGACAGTGCTCCTGCCCCAATACTCTCTCCGCCCTGCCCCTCCATAGAGAAACTGCCAGTTTGCGTCTCACCCGAGTTCCCCTCCTGCCGCTTTCTGTTACCACTCCAAAGTAATGGAGATCGCCGCAATACTTTGAATGTATGGGTCCCAGAAATATCTGATGGCGGCCCTGGGTGCCTCACTGTATTTGCTGCTTCCCTGCTTCAGATGCCTCACTGTCCTTGCTGCTTCCCAGCGCCAGGTGCCTCTATGTCTTTGCTGCCCCTCTGCACCAAACACCTCACTGTCCTTGCTTCCCCAATGTACCAGGATCAACACTATCCTTGCTGCTCTCATGCACCAGGTGACCCACGGTGCCTGCTGCCCCCCCAGGGTAAAGCCAAGCTGTCTTAGGGACAGACTCTGTAGAGGCAAGTCGTGGCTGAAATAAGTCGTCATGCTTATCTCGACCGAATAGAGATAAAAAAGGAAAGCGAACTACTATATAGATAACTGCTAATTATCTATTATAGGCAGTAAATTTGGATGAATTGTGATACAAAGGAAGCCTCTGTTTATCTCCTGGTGTGCACAGGGCTAAATCCTTAAGGGTGCAGTCACAAGCGGCAGATTTTGTTGCAGAAATTTCCGCAACTGAAAATTAGTTCCATTCATCTAAATTGAACTTGCAGAAATCCAATCACCTGCTGTAGAAACAACCTCATTCAGATGAATGGAACCGATTTTCAGTTGGAGAAATTTCTGAAAACATAATTTGCCACTTCCTTATAGTCCTTGGCAGCACCGAATCTTGTGTGATTTCCCTGTTGATGCTCTGCGACTCTCTTCTAAGCAGATGGCCATCTTTAATACGGCTAGATGTACCATCTTGCTCAAACCCTAGAGCAGTCACTTACTATCTGAGAATCAGATTGGTTCTTTAACATTTCAGCCTGGTCATCCGTTTGGTTGATCAACTCACGAAGATCCTGAAGTCTCTAAACAAAGAAAAAAATAATAATTCCAGGATCTATAAAGGGAGGAAATTTCTGCCTACTCTTCTTTCAAGATCCTTACCTTCTAGGGGTAGAAGATTTTTTTGTCCCTATTGTAGGCAGGAGTCGGGAAGTAGAACGAAGCTACAAGGTGAGAAGGGCCATTAGAACCCAGCTTCTTTCAATGCCGAGGCTGATTTTTTTAACACCAGAGACAGGGCTCCACTTCCGATGCCTGGGTATTAGACATCATCCGCTCAGGGTACTTTTTGGAATTTGCCTACCCTTCTACTCTAAGATTAATTGTGAATCCAGCCAGATGGCCTCAGTTTTTGTTCTTCTTCAAGAATTTCTGGAGAAACAGGCCTTAGAGCCGGTTCCTCTTGCAAAGAAAAAATAAATGGTATTACTCCCTTGTATTTCTTGTACCAATGCCCAACAGCAATTGGCGGTTTATTATAGACCTGAGGGGCCTCAACAGATGTCTGTACAGGAAGAGATTAAAGATGGTGGCTCTGGATGCATTTTCTTTGTCCTGGAAGAAGAGATTTCTATATCTCTTTCTCCCTCTATCTCTAATTTTCAGATGTCTGCAGAACATTAACCAGGACAAAGCCAAGGTTCTAGCAATAGCACATTTCTGGCCCTTGGTTTCAGACATTGTTAAATCTTTCAAATGGAACCTACTTGCCCCTACCCCTCAGAGAGGACTTGATTCTCCAAAGGGGGCTGAAGAAACTGCACTTCAAGCCTGCATATTGAGAGGATAAATGAAGGGCTCTCGCAGAATGTCATTGTGACTCTCTTGTCTATTCGCAGAGTCTCTGCTCATAGAGCTAATAGGGTTTGGTGCATATTCTCCAGCATAATATATCTCCTAGAGACATTCAGACTTCTGAAATGCTTGATTTCTTTAAAGGTTTTCAGCGGCAGGGCCGTATCCGCCACCAGGCACCGGTGGTGCAGTGCTTAGGGCGTCCAGCAGTGGGGGGTGCGGCTGCAGAATGAATAGTGTTCTTGTTTTTTTTTTTTTATTGAACTTGTGACTTGACCGATCAGTAGTCAGGTCACTCACAGGGCAGGGGAGGGGGTGCGTAAGACACGCCCTCTGTTATTGGGTTGGCCAGAGCTGCTCACATGGGCAGTTGTGGCCAATCCGAGAACAGTGGGCATGTGTTAGACTCAGTCTAAGAAGAGCTGTGGGGAAGGGACGGCAGAAAAGGAGGGCACCACACCAGGTCCAGGAGCAGTTATGTATAAATCATATATTGTCTAATGCAGTGGTTCCCAACCGGGGTGCCGTGAGAACCCTTCAGGGGTGCCGCGACACTCCTTTGAACTACTGCCACGGCCGTGCTTTCACTCCTCCTACTTACAGCGCAAAGTGCATGTGAGGAGATTTTTTGCAGCCCCCTTATAGATAGCACCCTCCCTTCCTGTACATAGTGCCCCCCCTTCCTGTACATAGTGCGACTGTAGCTCCCTGAACGAGCGGAATCCTCCTGTGGCCGGGGATTCTGCTCCTGGACGGAGCGCTTGATGTCTCTGTCCTTATATGGACAGTGACATCAGGGGCAACACCTGAAGCGGAATCCTCATCCACAGCGTTGTCAGCGTGGTGGCCGGTGATTCGGCTTCAGGAGACGCCCCTGGCGTCAATGTCCATAAATGGACCGAGACGTCAGGGGCTTCTTCTGGAGTGGAATCCCCGGTAAAAGCGTCGGCAATGCTGTGGCCGGGGATTTCGCTTCAGGAGTTGCCCCTGATGTCACTTTCCATATATGGATATAGACATCAAGCGCTCCAACCAGGAGCGGAATCCCCAGCCACTGGGGCATTCTGCTCCTTCAGGGAGCTACAGTGGTAATATGTACAGGAGAGGGGGTGCTCTCTACAATGAGGCTATGTGGCACTACCTACAAGGGGGCTGTGTGGCACTAACTACAAGGGGGCTGTGTGGCACTAACTACAAGGGGGCTGTGTGGCACTATCTATAGGGGGCTGTGTGGAACTATCTACAGGGGGCTTCTGTGAGTGGCGGGCTGATTGTCATTTTAGTGGGAGTGGTGGGCTGATAATCATTTTACGGTGACTAGGGGGCTTATGGTCATTTTATTATGAGTGGCGGGCTGATTCTTATTTTACTGTGAGTGGGGGCTGATGGTCTTCAAGTGTTTTCCACCGCTGACCTCCAATTGAAATTAATAGCTGCCCAGAGGCGGGGCCTAATCGGTTTGCTGTCAGTAAACAACTGACAGTTCTAATACATTGTACTACATAGGTAGTGCAATGTATTAGAACAGCAATATAACAGTTGGACCTTCAAGTCCCCTAGTGGGACTAAAAAAAACTGTGTAAAAACAGTGAGGGTATGTTCACACGCAAACTCAAAAAAGTCTGAAAATACGGAGCTGTTTTCAAGGGAAATCAGCTCCTGATTTTCAGACGTTTTTTAAGCCACTCGAGATTTTCGCTGCCTTTTATGTTGTTGTTTTCTATAGAATCAATGAAAAACGGCGCCAAAAACGGCCCAAGAAGTGACCTGCACTTCTTTTTCACGGCCATTTTTCAAAACTAAAACTACCGCGTAAAAAAACGGCCCATCAGAACGTAACGCAGTTTTTCTTATTGAAATCAATAGGCAGATGTTTGGAGGCGTTCTGCTTCCGACTATTCGGCTGTTTTTTGGGCTTTTACGGCCAGAAAAATGGCGGAAAATAGCCCGTGTGAACATACTAGAAAAATAAAAGTTGCAAAAAATAAAATAAAAGTTTCAAGTAATAAAATAAAACACAATCTCCCTTTTTCCCTTATCAAGTCATTTATTATTGAAAAAAACGTAATAAACTATACATATTTGCTATCGCTGCGTGCGTATCGGCCTGAACTATAAAATGATTACGTTTTTTATCCCGCGCAGTAAACCATCTAAAACAAAAACCTAAAAAATACTGCCAGAATTACTGTTGTCTTCCAAAAATTGAAATAAAAAGTGATCAAAAAGTCGCATGTATCAAAAATGGTACCTATAAAAACTATAGCTTGTCTCGCAAAAAACAAGCCCTCAGACAGCTCCATCGACAAAAAAATGTAAAAGTTATGGCTCTTACAACATTGCGACAGAAAAAATACCAACCTGCAGAATAAAGTTAACATGTTTATAACGCATGGTGACCGCTGTATATATATATATATATATATATATATATATATAAAATAAAAAATAAAAAAACGATGCCGGAATTGCTGTTTTTTGGTCACCTTGCTTCCCAAAAAAAAAAAGGATAAAAAGTGATCAAAAAGTCGCATGTACCCCAAAGTGGTACCAATAAAAACTACAGCTCGTCCCGCAAAAAAAACCAGTCCTCATACCACTACATCTATGAAAAAATAAAATAAGTTAAGGCTCCGAAAAGTCAGGAAAGAAAGAATATGCAGATGTGCAGGTCCGAGGGGAACATTTCTTCTGTTTCAAAAGGCGATTTATCAAAGCCCTAAAATTAGGGAACCAGGAAGGGCAGGGCCCCAACATATCTGCTGGAAGCGAGGGAATAGAGTATTATACCAGGACAACACTTTCCCAGCAAAATTCCCCAAATCGTGCAGTGTGTGTACCAAAAGAGGGACAAGAAAAGACACCATTTATCAGTGCGACACTGGCCTGTGCGTAAAGGATTGCTTCACAGCATAACAAATATGTATGGATTATTTTATTGGGTTTTTTCCCCATTATTATACGACCTGACTATGCCCCTCATGTACTCTGCCCAGCTTAAATATGCCCCCACATTATAAACTAAAATACCAATAAAACGCCAAACAAAACCACTACCAAGCAAAATCCACGCTCCAAAAGACAAATGGTGCTCCCTCCCTTCTGAACCCTACAGCGTGCCCAAACAGCAGTTTACTTCCACATATATGGCATCGCCAAACCAGGGAGAACCCTTTTAACAATTTTTGGCTAGTGTGTCTCCAGTGGCACAAGCTGGGCACGACATATTAGCCACTGAAATGGCATATCTGGGGAAAAATTGCAATTTCTACTTTGCACCATCCGCAGCGCAATCATTTATGGAAAAGACTGGTGGGGTGAAAATGCTCACTAAACCCCTTAATAAATGCCTTGAGGGGTGTAGTTTCCAAAATGGGGTCACTTCTCAGGGGTTTCCTTTATTACTTCACATCAGAGCCTCTGCAATTGTTGTAATGCGCTGTAAGTCACCAAATTAGGCCTCAATTTCGCATGGTACTCTTTCACTCCTGAGCCCTGTCGATCGTCCAGGCAAAAGATTAGGGCCACATGTAAGGTGTTACTAAAACTGGGAAACACAGCATAATAATTAGAGAGATGTCTTTTCATGGTGGCGCAAGCTGGGCACCACATATTGGCATATCTATGGAAAAATTGCCATTTTCACTCTGCAATATCGAGTGTACACTAATTTCCGTAAAACACATGCGGGATTAACATTCTCACTACATACCTAGGTGGATACCTTGAGGGGTCCAAAATGGGATCACTTCTGGGGGGTTTCCACTGTTTTGGTCCCACCTTGGCTTTGCAAATGCGACATAGCACCCAGAAACCAATCCAGCAAAATCTGTACTCCAAAAGCCAAATGGCGCTCCTTCCCTTTCTGAGCCCTACTGTGTGCCAAAACAGCAGTTTGCTTTACAAATGTTGGGGTGCTTTTTCTCCTTTTATTTGTTAAGAAAAGAAAAAATTTGGAGCTAAAGATACGTCTTATTGGAAAAAAACAAAATTATTATTTTCACTGCCTAATTCTAATAAAATATATGAAACACCTGTGGAGTCAAAATACTCACTACACCCCCTAGATTAATTCTTCAAGTGGTGTAGTTTTCCAAATGGAGTCACTTTTGGAGAGTTTTCACTGTTTTGGTCCCACAGGGGCTTAGAAACAGCGACATGGTTCCAAGAAAGCAATCCAGCAAAATTTGTGCTCCAAAACCCAAATGGCGCTCCTTCTCTTCTGAGCTCTGCCATGTGCCCAAACAGCAGTAAATGACAACATATAAGGTATTTCCATACTCTGGAGAAGTTGCTGTACAAATGTTGGGGTTCTTTTTTTCCTTTATTTGTTGAAAAATTGAAAAATTTGGAGCTAAAGATACGTCTTAGTGAAAAAAAATAATATTTTTTATTTTCACTGCCCAATTCTAATAAAAACTATGAAACACCTGTGGGGTCAAAATGCTCACTACACCCCTAGATTAATTCCTCAAGGGGTGTAGTTTCCAAAATGGAGTCACTTTTGGTGAGTTTCCACTGTACTGGTCCCTCAGGGGCTTTGCAAATGCAACCTGGTGCCGAGAAACCAATCCAGCAAACTCTATGCTCCAAAAGCCAAATCGCGTGCTTTCCCTTCTAAGCTCTGCCGTTTGCCCAAACAGCAGTTTATGACCACATATGGAGTATTTACATACTTTGGAGAAGTTGCTTTACAAATGTTGTTTTTTTTAATCTTCTTTATGCCTTGTGGAAATTTACTTATTTTTAGCTAAACCGACATCTTATTGGAAAAATTTTACATTTTTTATTTTCACGCCCAAAGTCTAATACAATTTTTGAAACACCTGTGGGGTCAAAATGATCACTACACCCCTAGATGAATTCCTTGTAGGGTCTAGTTTCCAAAATGAGGTCTTTTTTTGGGATGTTTCATTTGTTTTGGCATCACCAGACCTCTTCAAACCTGACGTGCCCAAAATATAATCTAATAAAAAGAACAACCCAAAATCCACAAGGTGCTCCTTTGCTTCTGAGGCCTGTGCTTCAGTCCATTAGCACACTAGGGAAACGTGTGGGATATTTCTAAAAACTGCAGAATCTGGGCAATAAATATTTAGTTGCGTTTCTCTCGTAAAACCTTCCGTGATACAGAAAAAAATAAATTGAATTTCTGCAAAAAAAAAATAAAATTTGTAAATTTCCCCTCTAATTGCTTTAATTCTTGTGAAACGCCTAAAGGGTTACAAAACTTTCTAAATGCTGTTTTGAATACTTTGAGGGGTGCAGTTTTTAAAATGGGGTGATTTATGGGGGATTACTAATATATAGGGCCCTCAAAACTACTTCAGAACTGAACTGGTCCATGAAAAAATTGCCTTTTCAAAATGTAAGAAGTTGCTGCTAAAGTTCTAAGCCTTGTAACGTATTAGAAAAAAAAAGGACGTTTAAAAAACGATGCAATCATAAAGTAGATATGTGGGAAATGTTAACTAGTAACTATTTGGGTATGTGCACACACAAAATAAAAAACGTCTGAAAATACGGAGTGGTTTCCAAGGGAAAACAGCTCCTGATTTTCAGCCGTTTTTTAAGCCACTCGTGTTTTTCGCTGCATTTTTACAGCCGTTTTTGGAGCTGTTTTGCTATAGATTCTATTAAAAAAATAGAAAATACAACTCCTCCTAAGCCCTCACACCACTCTATTGACTGAAAAATAAAAAAAGTTATGGCTTTTGTATGGCAGGCATTGAAAAAATAAAATAAAAAAAGCAAAAAATGGATCAGTCCAGAAAGGGTTAATTAATTTCTAATATAAAAACATTTATGACCACATGTGGGGTATAGCCGTACTCGGGAGAAATTGCTTTACAAATGTTGGGGTGCTTTTTCCTCCTTTATGAAAATTAAAAAATTCAACATTTTAGTGGAAATAATGTGAATATTCATTTTCACGGCCTAATTCTAATAAATTCTGAAAAAGATCTGTGGGGTCCAAATGCTCACTATACCCCTAGATAGATTCCTTGGTGTGTAGTTTCCCAAATGGGGTCACTTTTGTGGGGTTTTCACTGTTTTGGCACAGCAAGAGCCTTTCAAAACTGACATGGTGCCTAAAATATATTCTAAT
The DNA here is from genome assembly GCF_050947455.1 of Rhinoderma darwinii. NCBI lineage: Eukaryota > Metazoa > Chordata > Amphibia > Anura > Rhinodermatidae > Rhinoderma > Rhinoderma darwinii. The sequence continues at coordinate 69,016,579 of NC_134693.1, read as the reverse complement.
AAAAATAAGGCCCCAAAATCCTCTAGGTACTCCTTTGCTTCTGTGGTCGGTGCTTCAGTCCAGTAGCACGCTACGGCCACATGTGGGAAAATTGCAGAACCTGGGCAATAAATATTGAGTTGCATTTCTCTGGTAAAACTGGGTTTCCACTGTTTTGGTCCCTCAGGGGCTTTTCAAATGCAACATACCACCCAAAAACCATTTCAGCTAAATTTGAGCTCCAAAAGCCAAATAGCGCTCCTTCCCTTCTAAGCCCTGTTGTGGGTCCAAACAGCAGTTTATTACCACATATGGGGTATTTCCGTAATTGGGAGAAACTGCTTTATAAATGCTGGGGTGTTTTTTTTATCCTTCATTCCTTGTGAAAATTAAACATTTCTAAGTTCTTTCAGAAAAAAAAGTAGATTTTCATCTTCACAGACTAATTCAAATACATTTAGCAAAAAAACGGTGGGGTCAAAATGCTAACTATACCCCTAGATAAATTACCTGAGGGGTGTAGTTTCCAAAATTGGGTAACATTTGGGGGGCTTCCACTGTTTTGGCACCACAAGATCTCTTCATACCTGACATGGTGCCTAAAATATATATTTTTTTAAAAAGGAGGTCCCAAAATCCACTAGGTGGTCCTGTGCTTCTGAGGCCGGTGTTTCAGTTCATTAGGACACTAGAGCCACATGTGGGATATTTCTAAAAACGGCACAATCTGCGCAATATATATTGAGTTGCATTTCTCGTGTAAAACTTTGTGTGTTGCAGAAAAAACTGTATTACAAATGAATTTTGGCAAAAAAAATTGAAATTGGTAAATTTCACCTCTACTTTGCTTTAATTCCTGAGAAACGCCTATGGGGTTAAAACACTTTCTAAATGCGGTTTTGGATACTTTGAGGGGTGCAGTGTTATAAATGGTGTGATTTATGGGGAATTTATAACATAAGGCCATCAAAGCCACTTCAGAACTGAACTGGTCCCTGAAAAAATGACCTTTTGACATTTTCTTGAAAATATGAGAAATTGCTGCTAAAGTTCTAAGCCTTGTAACGACCTAGAAAAATAAAAGAATGTTCAAAAAATGATGCAAACAAAGTACATATATGGGATATATGAAATAGTGACTATTTTGTGTGGTATTACCGTCTGACTTGCAAGCAAATACATTTAAAGAGGCTCTGTCACCAGATTTTGCAACCCCTATCTGCTATTGCAGCAGATAGGCGCTGCAATGTAGATTACAGTAACGTTTTTATTTTTAAAAAACGAGCATTTTTGGCCAAGTTATGACCATTTTTGTAGTTATGCAAATGAGGCTTGCAAAAGTCCAAGTGGGTGTGTTTAAAAGTAAAAGTCCAAGTGGGCGTGTATTATGTGCGTACATCGGGGCATTTTTAATACTTTTACTAGCTGGGCGTTCTGATGAGAAGTATCATCCACTTCTCTTCAGAACGCCCAGCTTCTGGCAGTGCAGACACAGCCGTGTTCTCGAGAGATCACGCTGTGTCGTCACTCACAGGTCCTGCATCGTGTCAGACGAGCGAGGACACCGGCACCAGAGGCTTCAGTTGATTCTGCAGCAGCATCGGCGTTAGCAGGTAAGTCGATGTAGCTACTTACTTGCAAACGCTGATGCTGCTGCAGAATCAACTGTAGCCTCTGGTGCCGGTGTCCTCACTCGTCTGACACGATGCAGGACCTGTGAGTGACGACACAGCGTGATCTCTCGAGAACACGGCTGTGTCTGCACTGCCAGAAGCTGGGCGTTCTGAAGAGAAGTGGATGATACTTCTCATCAGAACACCCAGCTAGTAAAAGCATTAAAAACGCCCTGATGTATGCACATAATACACGCCCACTTGGACTTTTACTTTGAAACACACCCACTTGGACTTTTGCAAGCCTCATTTGCATAACTACAAAAATGGTCACAACTTGGCCAAAAATGCTCGTTTTTTAAAAATAAAAACGTTACTGTAATCTACATTGCAGCGCCTATCTGCCGCAATAGCAGATAGGGGTTGCAAAATCTGGTGACAGAGCCTCTTTAAATTTAGAAAGATTTACATTTTTGCACATTTTCTCTACATTTTGGTGTTTTTCACACATAAATATTGAATTTAACGACCAAATTTTTTTACTAACAAAGTACAATATGTCACGAGAAAACGTTCTCAAAATCACTTGGATAGGTAAAAGCATTCCAAAGTTATTACTAAGCCAATAAAGGTTTTATTGCATTTTTTTTTTAGAGAGAAACAAACAAAACTGAACGGCGAGAATTCTCAACATGAGGATCTCCTCGTCACACATAAAACATAAAATATCACATACAAAACAAATACAAACAACACAGGGATTTATAGTATAATATACAGAAAGTATATGAAAACAGCTTTGATTTACATATAGCCATTTATAGGACTAAAGAATAGGACAATATAAGGTATAACCGACCGAATACCTATTCTGCCTGCAGAGTCAAGTGAAGAAGGGAGGGAGGGTTCAGTCTAAGGGTAGGGCAAATTTGCTCCAAGGTTTCCAGACTCTTTCGAATTTGACAATCGAGTGGGTCTTAAAGGCCAACGCCTTTTACGTATGATAGGAAAATTTAATTTGATTAACTAACTCTGCTTTAGTCAGAGGCTCAGCCAGTTTCCATTGGCGTACTATCATAAGTCTCGTGGCCATAATAATGTGACGCAGCTATACGCCCAGAGGATGGAAGGAGGTGCATACCTAGAAAACATAAGGCCAATCCAGGAGAAACCGTTATCTTAGATTTTACAATTTTTGAGATGAGCCGAAAAGCAATCAGCCAGAGGGAGGAGACAATTGGGCATTCCCACCACATATGCATATATGTAACCTTTGCGCCACATCCCCTCCAACAGGACTCTGAAGCCGAACCCGACATTTTAACCACACGTGCAGGTGCAAGATACCAACGGAAAGCAAAATTTCCGGGACATTTCCCAATGTATCGAACTCTTGGAAGATCTTCTCACCCAAGCCAATGCTTTAAACCAATCTTGAAAATAAATATCCAGCCCCAGATCAATATCCCATGTGGACATATATGAGAGTTTAAAAGTGGGGGTACAAGTAGAAAATAGGCTGTAAAATAAAGAAATACCTTTAACCTTATGGAGCGTATTAGCATAAAAGAGTACAGCCTGACGTGGGAGAAGCGGGGTGAAAATATCCACCGAGGAAAGCGCGTTTCTAATACATAGATATTTATAAAAATCTGTTCTAGGAATACCATAACAAAATGTTAAATCCTCAAACGATCGAAAGGTAGATTCACTATAGAGAGACGAAATGGTCGTCATACCTGCAGTCTCCCAAACATCAATATTAACATTGTCTAACATAGAGTACAGGTATTAAAGGGTCATGACTTTGTGACTCACCGTCCTCAATTGTGCGACAGCGAAGTAAATAGGACCACGCTTGAATTGAGGCCTGTATCCCCAGCCTGTAACCCTCGAAGAAGCACCATAGGGAAAAGATTTTCTCAGACACGGTATGAGTGAGGGATGAACCACTGCACACCGTTCTATGTCCACCCATCGCTTCTCATTATTAGACATCCACCAGTTGCCAACCTGCTCTAGAATAGTCGACATATAATATTTATATAGGTCAGGAACTCCCATCCCCCCCAACTGCCATGGTCTAATCAAAGTGGACATCCTAACTCTGGGGGGCTTTTTCCTCCAGATAAATTGGGACAATTCCTTTTGTAATCTTGGAATAAAGGAGGACGGTAAAGGTATGGAGACCGTCCGAAAAGTATATAAAATGATTGGAAGGACCATCATTTTAATTAGCGCTATTCTACCGGCCCAGGAAATAAATGGAGTAGACAGCTTCCCCAACAGATTCGACACTCTAGAAACGAACGGAGAGTAGTTATGACCAAACAGCAAGGAGCTTGAATATGCAAGTTTAATGCCCAAGTACTGTATGTTATCAGTATTCCACTTGAACGGATAGTTAACAGCTAGCCTAGACTATAAAGAGATGATAAACAAGAGAAAAAAAGAGTCCATACATATCAACATATGAAGGAATAAAACATCTTTATTGATACGTCTATTACGGCTCTCTGTGCCTGCGCTGTTTCCTTGGTGACGCGTCCCGGGATTCGCGCATGCGCGGTGGGTCGTTGACGTCCGGCGGCGGTACTTTCGTGTCACCACGTCTGTCATAGTCAGGCGCCACTTAGATCGGCGCCTGATTGGCAAAGGATAGATCAGATGACTATCGATTTATATTTAAACTAGGCACCAACAGAACATATGCACCCCTTGAGAAAGCTTCAGGCGAAACGCGCGTCGGGGCGCTCTTCTATACTTCTGGGTCACACTCAACCTCCCATACATGGGTAAGTGCATCTTTCGGACCTAACTTGGCTTTATGCCGTTCTTCCAAGGCACTAGTCACTTAGATTAGTTACAGACCTTTTTGAATTAGGCATTTTTGTCCATCCTTGCACTGTTTGCACTTTAAAATTACCCCTATTTGATGCACTCTGTGTTGGAGCTACATTGAGCTACAATAACTGTGCATACCATTCAGTGTACTGTATATACTGCTATCAATGTACACATCTGTGATCCGTATTAGGATTTATTTTGGATTCTCTGTCTTCGTCATTCAGTGTATTTTTATGGTATCAATAAAGATGTTTTATTCCTTCATATGTTGATATGTATGGACTCTTTTTTTCTCTTGTTTATCATGTATTATTAGAGTCCTTATCTCTAATCATTTATATGGGTGGTTGAGATTTGTCTCCCACCTTGACACGTATTTGTCCTGTGAGACTGCTTGTCTAATTAGACTATAAAGAGGTAGATATTCCCATATTCAGAACTTGAAATTTACTTGAATTAACCTTATAATAAGACACTCGACCAAACTCCTCCAAAGTAGCCTGCACTGCTACCAAAGAGGACTCAGGATATGATAATGCTAAAAGAACATCAGCAGCATATAAACCGATTTTGTGAATTATCCCTCCTATCTGTATACCTTGAATCTCCCTATTTTCTGTAATTGCAGCAGCGAGAGGTTCCATCACTAGAGCAAAAATAAGTGGAGAGAGTGGGCACCCCTGACGAGTACCATTCATAATCTGAAAGCGCTCAGAGAGAAAGCCAGAAACTAACACTTTAGCTGAAGGTTTGGAGTATAACGCTAGAATGGCAGATTTTATATAGCCCGAAATACCAAATTTCTCCAGGATGTTAGAAAGATATACCCAGCTCACTCAATTAAATGCTTCTTCTGCATCCAAAGCAACTAATAAAGAGGGTATTTTGTTGTGCTCAACCCATTGAATTAATGCAATGAAACGTCTAGTACCATCAGGTACCTATCTTCCAACAACAAAGCCCACTTGATCAGAAGAGATAAGGTCTGGAATGATGCGGAGCAGCCTTTCAGATAACACCTTAGCAAAAAATTTCAGATCTGAGTTAAACAAAGAGATCGGCCTAAAATTAGCTGGGGTGTCAGGAGCCTTCCCAGGTTTAGGGATAGTGACAACAATTGCAGATAGCATCTCCTCTGGGAAAGATCCATCCACCACAGCTTTGTTAAATACAGCTACTAAATGGGCCAATAGTAGATAAATAAACTTTTTATAATACACATTTATGAAACCATCAGGTCCTGGAGCTTTGAATGGTTTAAGTGAAAAAACCGCCTTAAAAACCTCTACAGTGGTGATAGGATCAGATAATAATCTCAGGGACTCTGAGTCAATTGAGGGCAACTGTACGCTGTCTAAAAATGAAGAAATCTCCTGTAGTGAATGATAATATGTAGAGGGGTCTGAAGACAGATTATATAGCCCCTCATAATATGAACGATATAGTTCCGCTATTAACCTCGGGTCCACCACTTTCCCACCCCCTTCTCCTATTAAATGAGCAATTTTAGACCTCCCAGCAGAATGTTTAACCTTCCGAGCTAAGCGAGCCCCAGCCCTATTATTATGTACATAAGAGCTCAATTGGAACATCCTCAGGGTGTAATCGTATCTAGACTGTAGCATAGTTTGTAAATGCATCCTCAAATTACGTAAAGTATGCATGTAAGATATCGAGGGGAATGCTTTATTAAGACTCTCTATATGGGATATTTTAGTTACCGTCTCCATCACATCTTAATCCCTCATACGCTTAGCCTTAGCGGAAGTTTGAATGAAGATACCCCTCATATAAGCCTTATGCGCATTCCACAGAGAATGAGGATTAGTAACAGATGGAGCATTGATTTCAAAATAGGTGGTGAGGGCATCCTTAATTCTAGTCTGGTGATCCAGCTGAGATAGGATGTAATCATTAAGATTCCACTGGGAGGGGGGGGGGGGTACTAAACCTTTCCTCAACAATTAATGAAACCGGGGCGTGATCGGACCAAGTGATGTCCCCTATAGCGGAAGATCTAGTCAACATTAACATTTGTCTATCAATGAGAAAGTAATCTATATGTGAGTAAGATAATCATGGGGAGGAGAAAAACGTATAGTCCCTTTCAGTTCCATGTTGACATCTCCATACATCAAATAGTCCTTCCTCAAGTATCTGACGCGAGAGAAAATTATGCTGCCTGCCAATCGTAGTAGAATCCAAATCACCATTTAATACAGCATTAAAATCCCCCGCAATAATGAGACGGCCTTGTTTAAGTTCCTCCACATTTGAAGCTAGTTTAGAAAAAAAATTGCCTTGCCTCTTATTTGTAAAATACACATTTACAATAGTATATTTCACCTTGTTAATATCACAAATAATATAAGAAAACGGCCTAAGGGGTCCAACTCCACTCTATGAATAACAAAGACTACAGAATTTTTAACCGCTATAAGCACCCCTTTTTTTCTTAATATCAGCTGAAGCGACAAAAACATGAGGGAAGGCCTTATCTGTACATACTGGGGCCAAGCATTTATGGAAATGAGTCTCTTGAACCAGCAAATCATCACATTTTAAACTACGAGCTTCTTTCCATAAGAAACTACGTTTAAACGGACTATTAATTCCATGAGCGTTAGAGGAGATTTTAAGTGGCATTAAATCTAAAGAGGAAAAAATACCAAACAGCCGATCAAAGGATCCAACCTACAAATTGAAAAAAAGAAAGGCCCAATATCCTGTACATAACATGAAAATGGTTGTAAAGCAGTACATAGCATCCCTGTGAAGGAAAACAATTAGACTCAGACAAAATGAAAAACAAGTAAGACAAATATACATAATAATAAGTAGAGAGAAAAAAAAAGGGAAAAAGTTCTAGGTGTACCATCACACCGAAGCATCGAGGGAATAGCCAAAGGAGCAAAAAAAAAAGAAACCAACAAACAAAAATTTCAATGCACTCCTGTGCTTATACTAATAGACAGCGTACAAATCCCCATCAGACATAACAAGCATCAACCTATTCAAGTAATACCCCCCTAATCGGGCAACTGAGGACCATTCCTCCGTGATCCGTGAGGGTAAAGGTACCAAGAGGCGGTAAGAGGAAGGAGCAGGGCCCGTTAAGGAGATGTTCCACTGTTTTAACAAGGAGAAACCTTCTTCCACTGAAGAGATCACTGTCAGGCGTCCATTTTTAGGGATCAGGAGCTCGACTGGAAACCCCCATCTATATTTGATGTGGGATTCACGCAAGGCTTGCGTGATAGCAGAGAATTGCCTCCTGGCCTGTAATGTTGCTGCCGACAAATTTGGAAAAAGAGAGACATCAGTAAAAGAAGCTGGAAGACGATCCAGCTTTCCAGCCGCCAACATCAGTCATTCCTTAATAAGGAAAAAGTGAACTCTTACTATAATGTCCCTAGGAACATTATCCGGAGCCATCTTGGGTTTGGGCATACGGTGAGCTCTATCCAAATTAAATCCATCTCCGTAAGAGTAGGGATCAAAGCTTTAAAGAGGCTCTGTCGCTACATTATAAGTGGCCTATCTTCTACATTATGTGATCGGCGCTGTAATGTAGATTACAGAAGTGTTTTTTATTTAGAAAAACGATCATTTTTGACGGAGTTATGAGTGGGCGTTGTGGAGAGAACTCTATGACACTGACCAATCAGCGTCATAAACTTCTCTCCATTCATTTATACAGCACATAGCGATATAGCTATATTGTTATGTGCAGCCACATAAACACACTATAACGTTACTGCAGTGTCATGACAATGACTATACATTACCTCCAGCCAGGACATGATGTGTATTCAGAATCCTGACACTTCGCTAATACAATCCCGAAACTACAGCACAGCAAGTGTAATCTCGTTTGAAATGACAGTTTACAGCGTAATCTTGCGAGATTACGCTTCCTGTGCTGTAGTGTCGGGATTCTGAATACACATCGCGTCCTAGCTGGAGGTAATGTATATTCATTGTCATGACACTGCAGTAACGTTATAGTGTGTTTATGAGGCTGCACATAGCGATATAGCTATATCGCTATGTGCTGTATAAATGAATGGAGAGATTTATGATACTGATTGGTCAGTGTCATACACTTCTCTCCACAACGCCCACTTGGCCAAAAAGTAAAACACGCCGAGTTGTCCATTGAGAAACTAATTCGCATAAAGCTAGTATAGGTCATAACTCCGTCAAAAATGACCGTTTTTCTAAATAAAAAACACTGCTTTAATCTACATTACATCGCCGATCACATCATGTACAATATAGGCCACTTATAATGTGGTGACAGAGCCTCTTTAAACACTTGTGCAAGGTAGTCCGGAATATCAGGTGGTGGTACACTTTCAGAAATCCCTCTCACTTTTATATTATTGCGCCTGGACCTATCCTCCGCATCTGCAGCCTTAGATTTAAGCCAGTGAACTTCTTCTTCCAATGCAGTATGGGCATCCACTAACTCGTTATGAGCTGTAGAAAACTCTGCCATCTTTCTCTCAACTTGATCAGTTCTGACACCAAGAGCATCGATATTGGTTTGGAGATTGGTAGCTAAAGCAGAGATACACTGTGAGATATTATTCTGCAACCATTATCAACATAGATTTAAGAAAGTCTTCAGTCAGCGGAGCTGAGGAGGACGGGAAACCCTCCAAGGTATCGGAGCCCACCGTCGCGATATCATACAGTCCCTTTCCATGGGAATCTGCTGCTCCAGCACATGTATCAGAGAACTGTGATAAGGGACCTATATCTGGCCGACATGTCTCAGGCTCCATCCGAGGAATAGAAGGTCTCTCCAAAGATGAAAGAGCAGGGGAAGAAAGAGATGCACCAAGTGTGGCCTCACCTTCAATTGGACCTGTAGCTGGTTCAATTTCAGACTCCACATTAGTAAAGTAGGCTGTCAGATTCTGTGGACCCACTGTTTTGCCCCTCCGCTTCACCATAGCACCTATTTGAATAATAACCGGGAACCCACAGGACTCCCTGTGTACCAGAGCAGGGCCATTTAATTATTTGCAGAGCCAGAAGAACCAGAAGTGCCAGTGAGGCCAATCGCAACGTGCTTTGACGTGATTTAATCCAGTGATCCAATCAACGGGTAAACCGTCAAAATAGATTCTTACAGAAAGGAGTTCTCCCAAAAGTCCAGTGTAAGTATAACCACCAACCTTTTTTTGCAGAGATACCAGAAGTCTCAGGTTGCAGTCGCTGCCTGCAGATGCCGATAGGAACCAGGTATGTACCGGAGCCTCGCCACATGGAGGCACCTGAAGGCCCTCAGAACCTCACCGATGCAGGAGGTACACCGCCAAAGTCGTCCAGTAACTGAAAAGTGCACCACCACCTCAGTGTCCGCTATAGCCACTGTCTCTGCTGTGTCCACTGTGTCCGCTGTGTCCAGGGCTACCAGGCAGGTAAGACAGGTAAGATGTCACGGGATGTTAACCCCTTCCCTCTTTAGCCACTTTTGACCTTCCTGACAGAGCCTCATTTTTCAAATCTGACATGTTTCACTTTATGTGGTAATAACTCTGCAATGCTTTCACCTATCTAAGTGATTCTGAGACTGTTTTCTCGTGACACATTGGACTTTATGTTACTGGAAAAATTTGCTCGATACATTCAGTATTTAAATGTGAAAAACATCAAAATTTTGTGAAAAATTGCAAAAATTTGCATTTTTCTACATTTTAATGTATCTGCTTGTAAGACAGGCAGTTATACCACATATAATAGTCGCTAATTAACATGCCCCACATGTCTACTTTAGATTGACATCGTTTTTTGAACATCCTTTTATTTTTCTATGACGTTACAAGGCTTAGAACTTTAGCAGCAATTTCTCACATTTTCAAGAAAATTTCAAAAGGCTATTTTTACAGGGGCCAGTTCAGTTGTGAAGTGGCTTTGAGGGCCTTATAGATTAGAAACCTCTAAAATGTCACCCCATTTTAAAAACTGCACCCCTCAAAGTATTCAAAACAGCATTTAGAAAGTTTCTTAACCCTTTAGACGTTTCACAGGAATTAAACCAATGTAGAGATGAAATTTACAAATGTAACTTTTTGTTGTTGCAGAAATTCATTTTTAATCCATTTTTTTTGTAACACAAAGTTTTACCAGAGAAATGCAACTCAATATTAATTGCCCAGGTTCTACAGTTTTAGGAAATATCCCACATGTGGCTCTAGTGCGCTACTGGACTGAAGCACAGGCCTCCGAATCAAAGGAGCACCTAGATTTTGGGCCTCCTTTCTATTGGAATATATTTTAGGCACCATGTCAGCTTTGAAGAGCTCTTGTCGTATAAAAACAGTGGAAACCCCCCAAAAGTGACCCCATTTTGGAAACTACACCCCTCGAGGAATTTATTTAGGGGAATAGTAAGCATTTTGATCGGACAGTTTTTTTGCAGAAATTATTGGAAGTAGGCCATGAAAATGAAAATCTACATTCTTTCAAATCATAAGTATGTTTAGCTAATTTTTTTTTAATTTCCAAAAGGACTAAAGGAGAAAAAGCACCACAACATTTGTAGAGCAATTTCTCCCGAGTAAAACAATACCCCACATGTGGTCATAAACGACTGTTTGGACACACGGCAGGTCTTAGAAGGGAAAGAGCGCTATTTGTCTTTTGGAGCTCAAATTTAGCAGGAATGGTTTTCGGAGGCCATGTCGCATTTGCAAAGCCCCTAAGGGACCAAAACAGTGGAAACCCCCCACAAGTGGCCCCATTTTGGAAACTGCACCCCTTGGGGAAATTATCTAGGGGTATAGTGAGCATTTTGACACCGCAGGTTTTTTACAGAAATTATTGAAAGTAGGCTGTGAAAATGAAAATCTACATTCTTTCAAAGAAAATGTAGGTTTAGCAAAATTTTTCTCATTTCCACAAGGACTAAAGGAGAAAAAGCATGCAAAATTTGTAAAGCAATTTCTCCCAAGTAAAACAGTACCCCACCTGTGGTAATAAATGGCTGTTTGGACACACGGCAGGGCTGAGAAGGGAAAGAGCGCCATTTGGCTTTTGGAGCTCAAATTTAGCAGGAATGGTTTGCGGAGGCCATGTCACATTTGCAGAGTCCCTGAGGGGACAAAACAATGAAAAATCCGAAAAAGTTACCCCATTTTGGAAACTACACCCCTTGAAGAATTCATCTATTGGTGTAGTGATCATTTTGACCCCACAGGTGTTTCATAGAATTGGGCAGTGAAAATAAAAACAATCCTTTTTCTTCAATACGACGCAGCTTTAGCTCAAAATTTTTCATTTTCTCAACAAAGAAAAAAAAAAAAGAACCCCAACATTTGTAAAGCAACTTCTCTGAAGTACGGCAATACCCCATATGTGGTCATAAACCAAACGCATAGCTAGGTTCTCCAGCACCCGGGGCCAAGATTCAGTTTGGCGCCGCCCCCAACCTCTTTCCAGACATCTCCATCCCCCTCGCCGTGTTTGTTTTCTCTATCAATCAATGACGTGTCATTTCTTTTCCACATTTCTTTTTATGTAACTCGAGCATAAAAACATTTGTACATTTTACAAGCAATATAGTTCTATACACAACACCAGAATAGTGCTCTTACATAAATTCAACACCAGCACAAATACAGCTCAATTTTTTGCAACCCCTGCCGTATAAGTATGTATGGCGTAAAACTACAGCTCCCAGCATGGCCTGAACAATGGTGAGGATATGCTGGGAGATGCTGTTTCACAAAAAAAAAATCATATCATAATCATACCACCCACCATCTTGCTGCGGATCATACAGTGACTACAGTGCTGATTAGAGGCAGAATAAACATTTACATTAAGTGACTCACCAGTGATGTCTCAGATTCTAGTTCTTTTCTTCCCCCTCCGGTCCAGACATCTATCATGACTTCTCCCGGTCACAGCCCATTTCTGCAGTTTGCGCTCAGATGTCTTCAGCTTCTCACTTTTCCAACATTTCTACACCTATAAATAAAGATAAAGTTCTCATTATACCACACACTACGCCCCTAAATATAATAGTGCCATACACTGCATCTCTAATTATAATAGCACCATGCACCGTGTCCCACACATACACAGTGCCCCTGTAGATAGTGCCTGCCATAGAGACTCCTGTAAATAGTGCCCCCATATATGGTACTCCCACAAATAGCTCCCCCTATAGTGCTCCATAGATAGCCCACCCCTGTATATAGCCCCCTGTAGATATAGCCCACCCCTGTATATAGTGCTCCACATATAGTTCACCCCTGCATATAATGCTCCACATATAGTCCACCCCTGTATATAGTGCTCCACAGATAGCCCACCCCTGTATATAGCCCCCCTGTATATATAGCCCACACCTGTATATAGCCCCCCTGTAGATATAGCCCACCCCTGTATATAGTGCTCCATAGATAGCCCACCCCTGTATATAGCCCCCCTGTAGATATAGCCCACCCCTATATATCGTGCTCCATAGATAGCCCACCCCTGTATATGGTGCTCCATAGATAGCCCAACCCAGTCTACAGCCCCCCTGTAGATAGAGCCCCCTGTCGATAAAGCCCACTGTAGATAAAGCCCCCCTTGTAGATAATGCCACACACTTTTATTACAATAAAATAAACTATTCAAACTCACCTTAATCCCGCTCACACGCCGGCCGGCAACAATGGAGACCTGCTCTCTTCTGCGCAGGTCTCTTGGGGTTGAACGAAGAGTCTATGAAAGGTGCTGATTGGCTGGGCAGAATGACTTTCCCTGTCAGTCAGCGCCTTTCAGCGATGGAAGCGCGATACCGCTTGAATGGCCGGGCACGGAACGTACCCGGCCATTCATTGCTACTAATTGTACCTGTGTCCTATAGACACAGGTACAATTATAGTGCAGGAGGAGGTGGCGCTGGTGCCCCCTCTAAGTTGCACCCGGGGCACATGACCCGCTTGCCCCCCCCCCCTAGCTATGCCCCTGCATAAACTGCTGTTTGAGCACATGGCAAGGAACAGAAGAGAAGGAGCGGCATTTGGCTTTTGGAGCACAGATTTTGCTGGATTGGTTTCTTGCGACCATATCGCTTTTGCAAAGCCCCTAAGGTGCCAGTACAGTGGAAACTACCCCAAAGGGACTCCAGTTTTGATACTACACCCCTTGAGGAATTAATCTAGTGGTGTAAGTGAGCATTTTGACCCCACAGGTGTTTCATAGATTTTATTGGAATTGGGCAGTGAAAATAAAAATGACATTTTTTCAAATAAGATGTAGCTGTAGCGCAAAATGTTTCATTTTCTCAAAAAATAAAGCAGAAAAAGAACCCCAACATTTGTTAAGCAATTTCTCCCGAGTATGGCAATACCCTATATGTGGTTATAAACTCATTTTTGGGCACATGGCAGGGCTCAGAAGGGTTTGGCTTTCGGAGTACAGATTTTGCTGGATTGGTTTCTGGTTGCTATGTAACATTTGCAAAACCCCTGTGGGACCAAAACAGTGGAAACCCCCCATTTTGTAGTGAGCATGTTCTCCCCGCAGGTGTTTTGCATAAATTAGTGTGCACTCGATATTGCAGAGTAAAAATTTGATTTTTCAATAGATATGCCAATATGTGGTGCCCAGCTTGTGCCAAAATAACAAGACAGCTCTCTCATTATTATGCGGTGTTTCCCGGTTTTAGAATCACCCTACATGGGGCACTAATCTTTTGCCTGGACATTTGACAGGGCTCAGGAGTGAGAGAATACCATGCGAAATTGAGGCCTAATTTGGCGATTTACACAGAATTGGTTCACAATTGCAGAGGCTCAGATGGAAAATAAAAGAAACCCCCCAGAAGTGACTTCATTTTGGAAACTACACCCCTCAAGGCATTTATTAAGGGGTGTAGTGAGAATTTTCACCCCACAGGTCTTTTTCATAAATGAATGCGCTGCGTATGGTGCAAAGTAAAAATTGTTAAAAGGGTTCTCCAGGCTATGGCGGTGCCATATATGTGGAAGTAAACTGCTGTTTGGGCACACTGTAGGGCTCAGAAGGGAGGGAGCGCCATTTGGCTTTGGCTTGGTAGTAGTTTTGTTGGAGTATTACTGGTGTTTCCGTTTATAATGTGGGGGCATATGTAAGCTGGGCAGAGTACATTAGGGGCATAATCAGGGGGTATAATAATGGGGTAAACAATAAAATAATCCATAGATGTGTGTTACGCTGTGAAGCAATCCTTTCTGCACAGGCCGGTGTCGCACTGAAACTGTGTCTTTACTTATCTCCCTTTTGGTCCACACTCCGCACCTTTTCAGTTTGGGGAATTTTGCTTGGAAAGTGTTGTCCTGGTATAATACAGGCACCCTCGCTTCTAGCAGATATGTTTGGGACCCCCCTTCCTGGTTCCCTAATTTTAGGGCCCTGATAAATCGCCTCTTGAAACAGACGAAATGTTCCCCTCTGATCTGCACAACTGCATATTTTTTATTTTATTTCCTGACTTATGGAAACCTTAACCAATTTTATTTTTTCATAGACATAGTGGTATCAGGGCTGTTGTGAGAACCATAACTTTTTAATTTTTTCATCGACGGAGCTGTATGAGGGCTTGTTTTTATGCGAGACGAGCTATAGTTTTTATAGGCACCATTTTTGGATACCTGTGACTTTTTGATCACTTTTTATTTCAATTTTTGTAGTGCAAAGTGACCAAAAGACAGAAATTCTGGCATTATTTCCAGTTTTTTTTTACGCCGTTTTTTTTATGCCTTTGGAATAAATAACATATTTTTATAGTTTAGGCCGTTACGGTCGCGGCGATACCAAATATGTTTGGTTTATTTATTTTTTTCAATAACAAAAGGACTTGATAAGTGAAAAGGGCGATTGTGTTTTTTATTATATTTTTTACAACTTTTTTTCCACTTTTTTTTTTTACACTTTACTTTAGTCCCACTAGGGGACTTGAAGGTCCAACTGTCAGATTTTTTTTCTAACACATTGCGCTACCTACGTAGTGCATTGTATTAGATCTGTCAGTCATTCACTGACAGCAAGCCGATTATGCTTCGCCTCCGTGCGGGGCCTCATCAGCTTCCGTAATGGCAAACAGGAGGCCATTGTTAGGTCTCCTGGTGTCATAATAGCAGTAGGCAATCGTGCGATTGCAGGGCACAGCTGCCGATCTGCTAGCAACCACAAAGATGCCACGATCGTATCCAATCGCTGCATCGGAAGGGGTTAATGGCAGGGATTGGAGCTAGCTCCGGTTCCTGCCGTTACAGGTGGAACGTCAGCTGTAACATACAGCTGATATCCACCACTGATGACGCCAGCTCATCTCCTGAGCCGGCGCCATCTTGTCGACGGCTACGGAAGCCTTTCAGGCCCCGCCTCCAGGCGGGGGCTGAAAGTTTTCCATGCTAGGCACACCGGGAGGCCAGTATTAGGCCTCCGTTGCCATTGCAGCCGCCGACATCCTGGCGATTTCATTGTTGGGGTGTCGATGAGCTGCAAACTCCTTAAATGTAGCGATCGGTTTTGACATCTGCATTTAAGGGGTTAATGGCAGGGATCGAAGCGAACTTCGGTCCCCCGCCATTACAGCAGGATGTCAGCTGTCAGATACAGCTGACATCCGGGGATGATGGCACCGACTCAGCTTCTGAGCCGGTGCCATGCATTTGTTGTAAGTATACAACATTTTGCGGGAAGCACTGGCTCTCCATGTCGTATACTTACAACAAATGTCGGGAAGGGGTTAAGAGATATGATCGCTAGGAGTCGCTGAGAGCCGCTTGAAGCAGAGGTTAGACAGGCGCTCTCATTTAATGCGACAGCTCCGGTCGGCCATTAGTAAGTCATTCTTATGATGTTGTGGTCCTCCAAAGTTATTACTACATAATAATGACCATGTGCAGTGCTGGCTGCGCTATATTGATGACGTGTTCATCATCTGGCAAGGCACTGAAACACAATTGATTGAGTTCATGCATGAACTAAATGTTAATACATTTAACATTACATACATCCTTGATAGACACAGGGTAGACTTTTTGGATGTGGCAATTGAGGCAAATGAGGAGGGAGTATTACAGACGGATGTCTAAAGGAAGGAGACGTTGGTCAACTCCCTCCTGCATGCCACCTCAGCACATCTATATTCCACTGTGAGGGCTGGCCCAGTTGGTCAGTTCCTCAGGATGAAGCGGATCTGTTCCTCTGAGGAAAAATTTGCAAAACAAACAGTCACAGGATCTTAACCCCTTAATGACCGGGTATGTTTGTACCTTAATGACCAAGCCAGATTTGTTAAATCTGGTATGTCTGACTTTATCAGAGAATAACTCTGTGAAAGTTTTGAACATCCAAGTAATTCTGACATTGTTTTTTTGTCACATGTTGTACTTTATTTTAGTGGTAAAAGTAGACTGATACAATTTGCGGAAATTCTTTAAAAAATAGAAATATTAAAATTTTTCCTTATTTTTAACTGCAATATGTCACATATGTACACACATACTGTACAATTTTTTAAATTAAATATATATTTCTATCTCTTTACTCTATTTTGGCAGCACTTTTGAAAAAAAAAAAAAAAAAATCAGCAATTTAGAGGACTTTTGAAGTACATTTTGTTTTCCTGCACCAAGCCAGGTTTTCAGAGGCTCATAGGTCTCAGAGTGATGGAAACCCCCACAAATGACCCCATTTAGAAAACTAGACCCCTTTAGGTATTTACCTAGGGGTATAGTAAGTATTTTGACCCCACAGTTTTTTGTTAAATGTAATACATAGCAGGTGAAAAAAAAAAAATTTAACTTTTTCCATAAAAGTATTAGTTTGAAGACCAATTTCTTTGTAAAGCGACCATTAGAATGAAGAAACACACCACAAAATCTATCACCCTGTTTCTCCTGTTTTCAAAAATACCCACATTGTGGCCCTAATGCGCTGCCTGGACACATGGCATGACCCAAAAAGAAGGGAGCACCCGGAGGCTTTCAGGACTCATATTTTGCTTGAAAATGTTTTAGGCCCCACTGTACATTTGGAGAGGCTTTGAGCTGCCAGAACGATAGAAACTCCCCATAAATGACCCCATTTCGAAAACTAGACCCCTTAAGGTATTTATCTAGGGGTATAGTTAGCATTTTGACCACACAGGTTTTTCGCTAAATATATTGGAATTAGTCTGTAAAAAATAAAATGTACTTTTTTTCTGAACCAACAGACATTTTTATTATTTACAAGGAAATGCACCCCAACATTTGTAAAGCAATGTCTCCCGATTACGACAATACCCCATATGTGGTAATAAACTGCTGTTTGGACCCACAGCAGGGCTCAGAAGGGAAGGAGCGCCATTTGGATTTATGATTTTGCTGGAATGGTTTTCGGTGCCATGTCGCATTTGCAATGCACTAGAGGGACCAAAACAGTGGAAACCTCCCAAAAGTGACCCCATTTTGGAAAAACCTTCAAGGAATTTTTCTAGGGGTATAGTGAGCATTTACACCCCACGAGTCTTTTGCAGAGTTTATTAGAATTAGGGCGCGAAAATTAATATCAAAATTTTTTCCACTAAAATGTTGCATTTTCTCATTTTTCACAAGGGATAAAGGAGGAAAAAAACAACCATTTTTTATAAAGCAATTTCTCCCGAGTACGGAAATACCCCACATGTGGTCATACGTTTTTTCATTAGAAATTAACCCTTTCAGGACTGATCCATTTTTTTATTTCATATTTTAGATTTTCACTCCCAGCTTTCCAAGAGCCATAACTTTTTTATTTTTCCATCAATAGAGCGGTGTGAGGGCTTATTTCTTGCGGGAGGAGCTGCAGTTTTTATTGGTACCATTTTTTGGTACATAAAAAGTGATTCAAAAGTTGTATTACATTTTTTTTTTAGAGCGAAGGTGACAAAAAAAAAAAAAGCAATTTTGGCGGTTTCAATTATTATATTTTTTTAAGGTGTGCACTGTGCAAATTAAATAATGGTATATTGTAATAGTTCGGACTTTTACGGGCGTAGCGATACCAATTTTGTTCATTTTTTTTACATTACTTTAGAAGAAAAATGCGAAAGTGTTTTAACTATAATTCTTCTACACATTTTATTAGTCAATCCCCTTAGGGGACTTGATCCAACGATCATTGGATCACTGGTACAATACACTGCAATACTAATGTATTGCAGTATATTGTTATTCTTACAGGCTTCTGTAACAGAGCGATCGCTGTACCTGTCCGTTAGTATCGAGGGGGCCTGCTGTAATACACAGCTGACACCCGCAGCGTATGAAGCGAGCTCAGCACGTGAGCCGGCTCGATACATCAACCGCCGCACCATGACGGGCAATTAAGACATAGTGCGCAAAGGGGTTAATGCACAGCGGAGAGTTCAAAGTGAAAATTGCAATTTTCCACTGATATGCCATTTTAGTGCATAATATGTTGTGCCCAGTTTGTGCCACAGAAGACAAATACCTCATAAAACGTTAAGCGGGTTCTCTTGGGTATGGCGACGCCATATATGTGGCCGCAAACTACTGCTTGGGCACACTGTAGGGATCAGAAGGGAGGGACGCCATTTTGCTTTTGGAGCGCAGATTTTGTGTAAAGGATCTGCCAGGCACAGCTTCTTTATCAACGCCCACAGGTAATCAGTCTGCACCTGCTTCTAGGTCTGTGAGACGGACTCCATCTTCCACCACTCAGGATGGCAGGCTTAGGAGTGGGAGAGCCTATCGCAGCCTGGCCAGACGGAGCTAGCTCCCGCCCTCTGTCTATTTATACCTGCCTTTCCTGTTCCTCCTTGCTTGTGATTCTTCTCTGTTGGTTTCCTGGCCCTGCTGCAGCTTCTTGTACTATTTGTCCCTGCTTCGTATTGACCCTGGCTTGTTGACTACTCTCCTGCTCTGCGTTTGGTACCTCGTGCTCTCCTGGTTTTACTCGGCTTGTTCACTACTCTCCTGCTCTGCGTTTGGCACCTCGTACTCTCCTGGTTTTACTCGGCTCGTTTACTACTCTTGTTGCTCACGGTGTTGCTGTGGGCAACTGCCCCGTTTCCCTTAGGTTCTGTGTTCCCTTGTCTGTTTCCCTACCCCCATCATTACATTTTGCTTGGCAGTAGTTTTGCTTGGGGTTTTGCTGGTATTTCAGTTTATAATTTGGGGGTATGTGTAATCTGTGCGGAGTACATCAGGGCATAATAAGAGGGTATAATAATGCGGTAAATAAATATTTCATAGATATGTGCCCGGTGTCGCACTGATAAATGGCGCCCGATCTTATCCACTTTTGGACACTCTGCACATTTTGCATCGTTATATTCTGAAAGCCAGAATTTTTTTATTTTTTCACCACCGGAGCCCTGTGAGGGCTTATTTGTTGCAGGACAATCTGTAGTTTTCCTTGGTACCATTTTGGGGTACGTGCGATTTTTTTTGATCACTTTTTATTCAATTTTTTTGCAATCCTGAGCAAAACACAGGAATTCTGACACCGTTTTTTAGGTTTTCTTTTTGCGGCGCTCACCGTATGCTATAAATGACATTTTTACTTTATTCTGCGTGTTTGTACGATTACGGCGATACCATATGTATATAGGTTTGGTCCTTTTTTTTTAGCGTTTGCACAATAAAATGACTTATTTATAAAAAAATAAAAAATTCTGTGTCACCATATTCTGAGAGACATAATTTTTTAGTCAAAAAAGCTTTGTAAGGGCTTGTTTTTTGCGGGACGGATAGAAGAAGTTTTTATTGGTACTATTTTTGGGTACATGCGACTTTTTGATCACTTTTTATTCTTTATTTAGGGAGCAGTGGTGACCCAAAAAATTGTGATTCTGTCGTAGTTTTTTATTGATTTTTTTTGGGGTGTTCATCGTGCGGGAAAAATAACATTACAGTTTTATAGTTGGGGTCGTTACGAACGCGGTGATACAAAATATATGTGTACTTTTTTAACGTGTTCATTTTTTTTCTATAATAAAAGTCTTATTATAGGAAAAAAAAGCAGTTCATGTTTATATCACTTATAACTTTTATTTTTACACTTTTTTTAAAACATTTTTATTACTTTTTTCACTTGTCCCACTAGGGGACACTTAGTCTTGCAGCTTTGATCGCTGCTAGAGTACATTACACTACACACGTAGTGTAATGTACTCTAACTGTCATTGTGACGTAACTGTCACTCTGACAGGAAGCCGAGGACTGGCCGGAGGCTGCTCCTCCGAGGCTTCCGTACATGGCAACCCGTCATCAGTGAAAAAATATACACTATTTTTATGGTTTCTACGTCCAGTTGAGTTCCCAGCTATATGGGTTCAATAGCAGTTTTTATGATTTTCACTTATTCAGTTTATTTTCTTTTAATTCGTTTTCATCCTAATTAAATGGTGAATTACCGCGAAATATTGCAAGTACGATACATCGCTAAACTTCTGTATATTTTATTGTGTTTTAGCAACTGTTTAAATTCATTGATATGGATATTAATGTTTTATAGATTGTTTGCAATTTCCCCCCCCCCCCCCTTTGTTTCTTATTGTAAGATCCCATACCGTATTTTTATTTCCACTCTGCCGATTTTAGTTTAAATTAGCATTATATACTATTGGATTACTTTGTGTACCTGTCATATTTGAACTGTTCACAGTGATTACGTCATCTTGCACTTTAACCCTGTCTACATTGGCGGTTTTTTTTCTCCCGCGTGGTGTATTTAAGGGCTGTTGTTCAGACTACAATGTTTGTGGCCTGAGGAAGATGCCGGTGCGGCATTGAAATGCGTAGCCTACAATAAAGTATCAATTCTAAACTACTACTGTATTCGTTCCTGAGTAGCAGCGCCGTATGGGGTCCCGTTTTTTCAAACAAATTACTCATTCACATTGCGGTGGTCCTTTAAAGATTGACCGGCTGGGATCTCGGCAGCAGCACTCATCCATCACTTATCTACCTTTTACCCGCTCCTGACATTTTCACCTGTGGTAAGCCTCCATCTGTCAAACTAAGTTTGTTATTTCTTGGGCTTACTCACACTATGTGGCGCCGTGCTTTTCTCTCTCAAATCTCAATCTTACACATGGAACCCGCTTTTTGGACAGCCTTACCAGTAAATCCTCAGATGACGGCCAGAAGGAATAAAAATCTTAAAGATATGCTAGTGAAAAGCCACTACGTACCATTACAGCCTAACCCCTTCTCAAAAAGGGGTTCGGTTCAAGGCTGTTACCCATGCGGTGACTGCGTGGCATGCGCCAATATAGCACGGACAACCTTTTTCAATTCCATCAAAAACGAACGTCGCTTTAAAATTTTGCATTATATTTCTTGCAGTACGACTCACATCATCTATTACGCAACATGCGGATGCCCAAAAGTCTATGTTGGTTTAACATCTAGACAACTCAGAATATGCATTCCGGAGCATGTACGGGATATAATGGCCGCAAAATAAATTAATGACCTAACACTATTGAAGACGATCCCTAAACACTTCAAATTATACCATGGATGTGACCCCAAAACCTTTTTGGCATGGGGCATAGACATGGTGCATTGTGGAGTCAGAGGTGGTAATGCGAACAAGATTCTTGCACAAAAAGGAGTGTAGATGGATTACCACTTTGGGAACTATGACCCCTCACGGGCTTAATGAGAAATTGAGCTTTTCCGCCTTTTTATAAGACCACATCTGTCCATTGCTCAATTCGAAGCGATTTTAATTTATTGTTTTCATACGTCCTACCTCTAGGTGTTAACTGTTTGTTTTGTGTTCACAATCAGATTCCGCTGAGGATACCTATAGGATTTGATCCGTTAGGTACTCGTGATGATATACTAACGACGAGAATCCAACGGATATCTGTCTAACCATCCACCAATACGTTGATGAGAAGAGATTCTTTTTATGTCAACATTGATTAGGTCTCATAAAAATATTTTATAAATAACCTGTTCCCCTCTGTATTGATTCTTTTGTGATCTTTTGCACATTATATTTTTCACATTGTTCGCGTCCTCTTTACATGATTTCCATGTATCTAACTCACGGTTTTATAGTTAATATAAGATTTTTATTATCTTTCATATTTTTTCTTTTGTCATTATTGCTTTGTTCACTTTATTCGCTATTATTATCACTATCTGGTTTTTTACTACCTTTTGTGTCCGAATATGTGTCACTTATTCAACTACGTTTGATTTATATCACAGTATATTGTTCCTGAACACAATTGTATATCACTCTCACTGTACTTCAGTACTTGTTTTTTGTTACGTTCTTTTTGCCACATAACAGGGGACATGCCTTTGAAACGACTTTAGAGCACTAGTATTAACTATCCAAAGAGACATAATCATACTTACGATAAATATACATCCTTCTCTCTGGGGTTGCGAATGCTGCAGTGACATCAAGTGCTGGCCTCGGTCTCCTCTCGTCATTACACAGGCTCTGCGCCTGCGCTATCTCCTTAGAGACGCGCATGCGCAGTAGCGGTGTGACGACAGGCGATGGAGGTCTCGTGGCCTTAGATACAATCTCGCGCATGCGCCGTAGACCAGTTGAGCGGATTGGCAGGTACACACATGTAGATGACTCAGGACACTATTTAAAGAGGACAGGATGTACTTTAGTTTATACCCCCTGAAGAAGCTCTAATAGCGAAACGCGCGTCGGGGCGTTAGGTCACTGTGTGGACCACCGATTCACTTACATCTCCATGGGTAAGATTTGTTACTCTAGCCCCCCTGGTGATACCAAGTGGGCATAGCTTTACATTTCCAGTCGTTTTCAGGGCATTTTCCCCTGAGCTATGCCCGGTGGGGCGTTACTTCACTATGTTGGGCAGAGTACTTTTTCTAAATGGGACCTTTGAAACCTTTCCGATACCCTAAATCTATGCACTGTGACAATTGAAGTAATAGACATCAGACCTACTTGGCACGTAGTGATTTAAATGCAGTTTATGAAGTGGTCTGTGTTTATTGTCTGCTATACATACCTTTTCAGTGTGTAGTATCTATATCATGCCCTTGGTTGTATTATCACTTTCTGAGTGATCGACATATAGATTCCTGTTTAGAACCTCGCTTTGTTTTTAACATGTTTTGTGTTTATGATATTGTATGAAATAAAATGTATACCTTTTTTATGATCTGTGGCATTATGACTCTTGGTCCTCTGTTCTTTGTTATGATGTATTGGAGTCTGCTGCTCTGTGTTGATATTTTGGAGGTGTCTTAAGCAATTTGTTGGTCACACCTAACCAGTTACTCTACCTGTGAGACATTTATTGATGATAATAATAATAATAATAATAATAATGACATGTGTTACCTTATGTCCAAAGTTATTACTACATAAGGTAACATGTCAGATTTGAAAAAAAATCGGCTTCGTCCTCAAGGCCAAAACAGGCTCAGTCCTGAAGGGGTTAACCTCACACATTATTGTAGGGAGACATGTTTGTGTACGTAGGTGTATTTTAACCCGGGATACATATCTCATACATTGTTTTCTATCTGATCGGTGGTGTATGCTATACAATCAGTCTTTTTCCCATGCGTGATCATCCTGTGGACTAAATAGGGGACAGGACTAGGGTCATACAAACCTTTGTGCATTTTTAAGTATTTTTAGATTCTTTTTTAGTTTGCTTTAGGGTATGTTCACACGCACTGTATTCAGACGTAATTTGGACGTTTTACGCCTCGAATTACGCCTGAAAAAATGGCTCCATTACGCCTACAAACATCTGCCCATTGCTTTCAATGGGTTTTATGATGTTCTGTTCCCACGAGGTGTAATTTTATGCGTCAGTGTCAAAAGAAGGCGCGTAAAAAGACGCCCGTGAAAAAGAAGTGCAGGTCACTTCTTGGGACGTTTTTGGAGCAGTTTTTCATTGACTCCATTGAAAAACAGCTCCAATAACGTCCGTAAAATACGCAGTGAATAACGCGAGTGGTTACAAAAATGTGTGAAAATCAGGAACTGTATTCAGGCGAAAACAGCTCCGTAATTTCAGACGTATTTTGCTACTGCGTGTGAACATATCCTCATACTTTGCATTTTTTGTATTGTGGTAATAAAGTGATTTCATCTATATTTAGATGTGCAGTCTGCTATACACCGTGTTCCAAATTATTATGCACATTGGATTTAAGTGTCAAACATTTAATTATTAGTTTTTCAATTAACCCCTTAAGGACGCAGCCTTGTTTTGGCCTTAAGGCTCAGAGCCCATTTTTCAAATCTGACATATTTCACTTTATGTGGTAATAACGTCGGAATGCTTAAACCTACCCAAGCGATTCTTGTTTTCTCGTGACACATTGGGCTTCACGTTCGTGGTAAAATTTGATCGATATATTCAGTGTTTATTGGTGAAAAATTGCAAAATTTAGAGAATTTTGAAAAAATACCATTTTTCAGAATTTAAATGCATCTGCTTGTAAAACAGACGGTTATACCACCCAAAATAGTTACTAGTTCACATTTACCATATGTCTACTTTAGATTGGCATCGTTTTTTGAACATTCTTTTATTTTTCTTGGACGTTACAAGGCTTAGAACATAAACAGCAATTTCTCATATTTTTAAGAAAATTTCAAAAGCCTTTTTTTTAAAGGTACCTCTTGAGTTCTGAAGTGGCTTTGAGGGGCCTATGTATTAGAAACCCCCATAAAACACCCCATTTTAAAAACTAGACCCCTCAAAGTATTCAAAACAGCATTTAGAAAGTTTTTTAACCCTTCAGGCATTTCACAGGAATTAAAGCAAAGTGGAGGTGAAATTTGCAAATTTCATTTTTCTTGCTGAATTTACATTTTATTCCATTTTTTTTTTGTAACACAGAAGGTTTTACCAGAGAAATAATACTAAATATGTATTGTCCAGATTCTGAAGTTTTTAGAAATGTCCCACATGTGGCTCTAGTGCGCTCGTGGAATAAAACACAAGCCCTAGAAGCAAAGAAGCACCTAGTGCATTTTGCGTCTTCTTTTTTAATAGAATATATTTTAGGCAGCATGCCAGGTTTGAAGAGGTGTTGAGGTGCCACAACAGTAGGAAACCCTCAATAGTGACCCCATTTTGGAAACTACACCCCTCAAGGAATTCATTTATGGTTGTTGTTACCATTTTGACAGCACAGTTTTTTCACAGCACCTATTTGAATTGGGCTGTGAAATGAAAAAAATGTCATTTTTTCCAATAAGATGTCATTTTTTATCAAAATTTCTTATTTTCACGAGGAACAAAATACCCCATTTTGTTGCCCAGTTTCTCCTGAATGCAGCAATACCCCATTTGTGGCGATAAACTGCCGTTTGGGCCCATGGGAGGCCTCAGAAGGGAAGGAGCGCTGTGTGTTCTTTGGAGTGCAGATTTAGCTGGTTTGGTTTTCGGGTGCCGTGTCGCATTTGCAGAGCCCCAGAGGTATCAAAGCAATGGAAACCTACCAGAAGTGACCCCATTTTGGAAACTACACCCCTCAAGGAATTAATTTATGGGTAATGTGACCATTTAGACCCAATAGTTTCTTCACAGAACTTATTTGAATTGGGCTGGGAATTAAAAAATATATATTTTTTCCAATAATATGTCGTTTTAGCTCAAAAATTCTTATTTTCACAAGAAATAAAATACTCCATTTTGTTGCCCAATTTGTTCTGAGTGCGGCGATTCCCCATTTGTGGTGAAAAACTGCCGTTTGGGCCCATGGGAGGGCTGAGAAGGAAAGGACCACCATTTGGCCTACTGGGGATTTTCTAGTGCGAAGTCATGTATGCAGAAGCCCCTGAGGTACCAGTACAGTTGAAACCCGCAAGAAGTGACCCCGTTTTAAAAACTACACCCTTAAGGCATTCATCTAGAGGTGTAGTGAGCATTTTGACCGGAGACCTACACCACGGCAATACCCTACATGTGGCTGTTATCATCTGCCTGGGCACACAGCAGGGCCCAGAGGGGAAAGACGAGGGGAGATAAGCTGAGCGGAGGGCATCAGGGTAAGTAAAATTGGGGTAAATTATAAAACCAAGGGATGTATGATAAATTTTAAAACACTCTTTCATACAGAGTTCTGGTTATTCGGGACACGTGTCACATTGATATATTGTGTTATCCCTTATCGCCCTCTTATAGCAGACTTTGCACCTCTTTTGACTTTTTCCCTTCTTGCCA
This sequence comes from Rhinoderma darwinii, assembly GCF_050947455.1. NCBI lineage: Eukaryota > Metazoa > Chordata > Amphibia > Anura > Rhinodermatidae > Rhinoderma > Rhinoderma darwinii. The sequence goes on along the minus strand of NC_134693.1, from coordinate 68,989,954 downwards.
GTTTGGGGAACTTCTCCTGGAAAGTGTTGCCCTGGTACGATGCGTGTGGCCCCGCTTCCAGAAGTACTGGGTGCCCCCTTCTTGGTCCATAAAATTAGGTTCTTGATAATCACCTCTTGAAATTCCAGGAAAGTTCCCCTCTGGCCTGCACATCGATGTAGCACGTACGCATTGTACAATGCCATCTGTATGATGTGCCCGGCCAGCTTCTTCTACCTCAACGCATGGGGCTGTAGGGCTTCAGGATTTGATCTGACAAGTCCATCCCTCCCATGTACCTATTGTAGTCCAGGATGCAGTCTGGTTTGGGGGTGGCCTTTCCTTCATATATCCTAAACCTGTAGGTATACGCTGATGCACTCTCGCATTGCTTATACATCTTCACGCCATACCTTGCCCTCTTACCCGGCAGGTACTCGCGGAATTGAACCCTCCCTTTAGAATGTACCAGGGACTCATCAATAGAAATACACTTCTCGGGGGTGTATGATTGGGAAAACCGGGCACTGAAACTGTCTAATAGGGGTCTCCGTTTATACAAACGGTCAAAACTGGGGTCATCTCAGGGTGGGCACGGCTCATTATCAGTATAATGTAAGAAGCAAAGTATTGCCTCATTCATTAATTTTTTTAGGTTACAGTTGAGTTATGAAGTTGCTTTGAGGGGCCCATATATTAGAAACCCCTATCAAACACCCCATTTTAGAAACTAGACCCCTCAAAGTATTCACAACAGCATTTAGAAAGTTTATGAACCCTTTAGGTGTTTCACAGAAATTTAGAGTAAAGTAGAGGTGAAATAAAAAAAAATAATTTGTCAGAAAATCCTCTTTATACCATTTTTTTTATAACACAAAAGGATTTATCAGAGAAACGCAACTGAATACGAATTGCCCAGATTCTGCAGTTTTGAGAAATATCCCACATGTGGGCCTAGTGCGGTAATGGACTGAAGTACCGGCCTCCGAAGCAAAGGAGCACCTAGTGGATTTTGAGGCCTCTTTTTTATTAGGCACCATGTCCGGTTTGAAGAGGTCTTGTGGTGCCAAAACATTGGAAACCCCCCAAAAGTTACCCCAATTTGGAAACTAGACCCCTTGAGGAATCCATTGTAGTTTTCTTAGGGTGCATGCGGCTTTTTGATCAGTTTTTATTCTATTTTTAGGTGGCGTGGTGACTAAAAAACAGCAATTCTACTATTGTTTTTTTATTAAATTTTTTTTACAGCGTCTACCGTGCGCTATAAATGACATTCACTTTATTCTGCGGGGCGATACGATTACGGCGACACCCTATGCTTATAGTTTTTTTTATGTCTTATGGCGTTTGCACAATAAAATACGTTTTGTAAAAAATCATTCACTTTTTGTGTTACCTTATTCTAAGAGCTAGAACTTTTTTATTTTTCCATCAATGAAGCCGTGCGAGGACTTATTTTTTGCGTAACGAACTGTAGTTTCGATCAGTACCATTTTTAGGTACATGCGACTTTTTGATCTCTTTTTATTCCATTTTTTGGGAGGTGAAGTGACCAAACAATTGTGATTGTGGTACGGTTTATTATTATTTTCTTTTACGGCGTTCACCGTGCGGGATAAATAATGAAATAATTTTGTAGTTCAGGCCGTTACGGACGCGGCGATACCAATTATATATAGTTTATTTGTTTGTTTACATATTTTTATTAATAATAAATGACTGATAAGGTAAAAAGGGGTATTTTTACTTTTAATACTTTTATTTTCTTATTTTTACACATCTTTTTTTTACTTTTTTTTAACTTTATTACTTTGTCCCACTAGGGGACTTGAGGGCAGGAGGCCCTGATCGCTATTCTAATACACTGCACTACATGCGTAGTGCAGTGTATTAGAACGGTCAGCTACTCACTGACCGCAAGCATAGTGGGTCCTGACGTTGTCAGGACCCACTAGGCTTCCGTCTATAACATATCCGGACGCCATTGTTTGGTGTCCGGTTGCCATAGTCACCATCGCCGGCCGCTATCGTGTAGCAGGCCGGCGATGGCAGCTTAACCCCTAAAAAGCTGCAATCTCTATAGAACGCGGCTTTTAAAGGGGTTAATCAGCGGGGACAGAGCGATCGGTCCCCGCTATAGGAGCTGTGACAGCTGCTGTACGAGACAGCAGCTGTCACAGCTCCTGTATGTGTCGGGAGGACGGCCGAAACGGCCGTTACTCCCGAGACGTACTATTAGGTCATGGAGCGCGAACGATACAGCTGCCATGACCTAATAGTACGTCCAGGAGCGGGAAGGGGTTAAACTCATGGGCTCTTTGGATCATTGTAATCAATCTCAGACACCTGTGATAATTAGTTTGCCTGGTGTGCCCAATCAAAGGAAAACTACTTAAGAAGGACGTTCCACATTATTAAGCAGGCCACAGGTTTCAAGCAATATGAGAAAGAAAAAGGATCTCTCTGCTGCCGAAAAGCGTGACATTGTCCAAGGTATTGCACTAGGTATGAAAACATTGGATACTTCAAGAAAACTTAAGTGTGATCATCGTACTGTGAAAAGATTTGTGGCGGATTCAGAGCACAGACGGGTTCGTTCAGATAAAGGCATAATGAGGAAGGTTTCTGCCAGACAAATTAATAGGATTAGGAGAGCAGCTGCTAAAATGCTATTGCAAAGCAGCAAACAGGTATTTGAAGCCGCTGGTGCCTCTGGAGTCCCGCGAACCTAAAGGTGTAGGATCCTCCAGAGGTTTGCAAGTGTGCATAAAGCTATTATTCGGCCACCCCTAAACAATCCTCACAAGCAGAAACGGTTGCAGTGGGCTCAGAAATACATGAAGACTAATTATCAAACAGTGTTGTTTACTGATGAGTGCCGTGCAACCCTGGATGGTCCAGATGGATGGAGTAGTGGATGGTTGATGAATGGCCACCATGTCCCAACAAAGCTGCGACATCAGCAAGGAGGTGGCGGAGTCATGTTTTGGGCTGGAATCATGGGAAGAGAGCTGGTAGCCCCCTTTAGGGTCCCTGACGGTGTGAAAATGACCTCTGCAAAGTACGTAGAGTTTATGACTGACCACTTTCTTCCGTGGTACAAAAAGAAGAACCGTGCCTTCCGAAGCAAAATTATCTTCATGCATGACAATGCGCCATCTCATGCTGCAAAGAATACCTCCGTGTCATTGGCTGCTATGGGCATAAAAGGAGAGAAACGCATGGTGTGGCCCCCATGTTCCCCTGACCTCAACCCTATTGAGAACCTTTGGAGCATCCTCAAGCAAAATATCTATGAGGGTGGGAGGCAGTTCACATCAAAACAGAAGCTCTGGGAGGCTATTCTGACATCCTGCAAAGATATTCAAGCAGAAACTGTCCAAATACTCACAAATTCAATGGATGCAAGAATTGTGAAGGTGATATCAAAGAAGGGGTCCTATGTTAACATGTAACTTGGCCTGCTAAGTTGTTTTTTTTGATTGAAAGAGCTTTTGATTTCTGTAAATATGACCTTCTGATGCTGCAAATTCAACAAATTACCATTTTAGTTCTCTTTACAACCTTTAAAATGTTTTGATCTCTGTTGTGCATAATAATTTGAAACAGTGCATTTTGAGTTTTTTACTTCTAAAAAAAAATGTTACCATTAGGAGATTTGTTCAATAAAATTCGCATTATACTCCAACGGTTGATGGCTTGAAGATTATACTGACTTTGCATCGACTATATAGGAAAATCAGCGAAAAATAACATTTGCATAATGATTTGGAACGAGGTCTATATATATATATATATATATATATATATATATATATATATATATATATATATATACACACACACACGCACATATACACTACCAAGCTCAGTACATAAATACAGCACCAGAACAAAGCTCAGCTCATAAATAGTACCAGCACAAATACAGCTCAGCGCAGAGATAACTTACAAATTCAGATCTACCCCTGCCATATACGTTTCTATGGTGTGAAACCCCTGCTCCCAGTATAGCCTGAACCATATAAACAGCACCAGAACCAAGCTAAGCACATAAATACAGTACCAGAACCAAGCTCATTACATATATTCAGCAGCAGAACCAAGATCAGTACACAAATACAGAACTAAGTCATGCAAAGTTCCCAGGAATTTCTCCACAAGAAAGAGAGGCAGCACACCAGCATAAATTTAAAATAAAGGTGTTTATTCACCTAGTCCAAAAGGCGACATTTCACCTTCTCAATGAAGGCATTGTCAAGCAATGACAGCATGTGCATACACGCTATGAATAGTGTGTCAGTGATAAATCACATTATTTACAGAATTGCATATAATAAAGTGAAAATATTACAAATCATGATGAAATGAAAGTTTAAAAAAGACAATAGTAGGTCCATACAGTGAACATGTGATACAGTACAAATTAGTACAGAAATATACAATTTCAGGTGATAAAAGTACAAAATAGATACAATCCAAGGTTAATTGGAATTAAATATATCATATGACAAACAGCTGTGTAATGTCCGTGGCTGCGGGCTGTCAGCTCTAACCTCCCCCTGACAACCGCAGCCATGAGTCGGCAAGCGCTGGCCACAGCCTCCTCCTCAGGAGACGCCAGCGCCCGCGTCCACTCACCTCAGCCAGATCCCGTAGGGTGAGCGCGAACGCTCGTGCCCGCTCTTAAAGGGGCAGCACGCACCGGACATTCTGATGAACCTTGACCCGTGAGTACCATGGACTATAAGAGGGGTCCAGACCCCTGCTTCTATGCCTGAGCATTGTTGTTGTTCACTATAGTTTGTCTATGTGATGGCCTTCTAGTGTGTTCCTGTTCCTGTACCAGTTCCAGTTCCTGTTCCAGTTCCAGTTCCTTGCATTTCCATACCATCCTGGTCGAGCACTGTGCTGTGCCAAAGTCGTCTCGTGCTGTATCCACGTCTGACCTGCTTCACCTCGCCTGACGTCTACCTGTTGCCTAGTCCAAGCGGAGCTGCCACAGGTACCCTATACGAACTATAGACATTGTCCTGCGCCCTGTTGGCCAGCTGCCTTACTGCCAAGGTGGTACGGCCCAGTGGGTCCACAGACCCTTCGTGACAGTACGCTCAGGCCATGGACCCCGCTGGTCGATTCAAGACTATGACGACATCACTGGAAATGCTAGCGGATATGCTGGACTTCCGGTCTTGACAGGACCAACTCCTCCAGGCGTTGAACATTCTTGCATGTCGGTAGGAGGAACAAGTTGCCGGACCTCCTACTACACCTCCTGGCCATGTTGATCCTCAGACTGCACCTCTTGGCGGTATTGGCCCACGTGTTTCTTTGCCACTTCCTGACCGCTATGCTGCAGAAGCAAGTACCTGTCGTGGATTTCTTAATCAATGCCAGATCCACTTCTGCCTGTATGCTAGGACATTTTCATCTGATGGCACAAGGGTCGCTTTTATCATCTCTCTCCTCACTAGCAAGGCTCTTGCATGGGCCAACTCTGTCTGGGAGAGACAGGGACAAGAAACCCGTGACTTCCCTGCCTTCCTCCGGATTTTCCGCATGGTGTTTGAGGAGCCTGGACGGGTCTCATCTGCAGTGGCCTCTTTGATTAACCCGCGCCAAGGAGACACCTCCGTGAGTGAGTACACCATCCTATTCCGCACCCTGGCGGAAGAGCTGTTATGGAACAATGAGGCTCTGGTGGCTGCATTCTGGCATGGACTATCTACAAAGTCTATAGTCCAGGAAGGGTACCTGAGGCAATGTAGACAGTAGCGGTGATTCAGGCTGAAGATAAGGCTCCGGCAGTAGACAGACACCTGGCGGGGTGTGACGCAGTAGAGGCAGCGGAAGACACAACTCGGCTTCAACTCTAGATGGCACAGAGGCACGGTAGCACGGGAAACAGGGTACAGGCAGCAGGAACGGGTAACACAGGGAACTGGAAAAAACTAGGAGACCATTGGCAAGACAAACTTTAGGTACACAAATATGCTCAGGCGAAGATCAAGAGGGCAGAGCCCTTTTTATAGTCCAGCATTCTGGACTGATTGCAGACTTCCTGCAATTATTTGCGCACTGGCCCTTTAAGACCGTGCACGGGCCCTCTTGCAGACAGTCACAGAACCAGGAACTGAGTGACGGTGTTCCTCAGGAGGGAGATGCCGCCGAGCACTCACACTTCCATGGCCGCGGCCGTCAGAGGGTAAGTCAGAACGACGGACCATAGACGTTACAGTTATTTATAACATGATCACTATTCTTTCCCGCAGCTCGTCTAAGTTTGCGATCCTAGTCCCATAGACTTTACTTTTTAAATACCCCCAGTAAAAAGAGTCTAATGGGGTCAGATCTGGTGATCTCGGCGGCCATTCTATCGGGCCTCTTCTACCAATCCATTGATCAAAAAAATTATCGTTCAGAAGATTTCGAGCTCGCAGAGAATAATGAGCCGGAGCTCCATCCTGCTGATACCAAACATTCGGAAAGCTTCTCCAGCAATATTTTGAATAGCCGGTATCACTTGGTTTCTTAGCAAATTGCAGTAATTTTCTGAATTTATGTTTGCTTCACTGAAAAACGGTCCTACAATATGATTGAGCAATATTCCGGCCCAAACCCTCCATGAAGTGGTCCCTGACACTTTTGCATTGCTTTTTTACATCACCCAGTGTAAAGAAAACATAATAATCGTACTTTATTCATATTCCTGTTGGATTTAAATAACTTAGTAGTTACAAAACATAAATACTCACAGTATGTTCCTTCACCGTGCCTGAAAACTGTTCCCACTCAGAGTACATAGTCTGACAGACACTGATCCAGGCATCTTCACGCTGGTTCTGGTCACTGTAACCCGACATCCTTTGTCCGACAGTCCTGGATGTGACGGCACCTAAAAAAAAAAATCTAAATATCTCATAAAATACTTTTAAAAAATTACAATTTTAACCCCTTAAGGACGCAGCCTAGTTTTGGCCTTAAGGCTCAAAGCCCATTTTTCAAATCTGACATATTTCACTTTATGTGGTAATAACGTCGGAATGCTTAAACCTACCCAAGCAATTCTGAGATTGTTTTCTCGTGACACATTGGGCTTCATGTTCGTGGTAAAATTTGGTCGATATATTCAGTGTTTATTGGTGAAAAATTGCAAAATTTAGAGAAAATTTTGAAAAAATAGCATTTTTCAGAATTTAAATGCATCTGCTTGTAAAACAGACGGTTATACCACCCAAAATAGTTACTAGTTCACATTTCACATATGTCTACTTTGGATTTGCATCGTTTTTTGAACATTCTTTTATTTTTCTTGGACGTTACAAGGCTTCGAACATAAACAGCAATTTCTCATTTTTAAGAAAATTTCAAAAGCCTTTTTTTTAAGGTACCTCTTGAGTTCTGAAGTGGCTTTGAGGGGCCTATGTATTAGAAACACTGATGAAACACCCCATTTTAAAAACTAGAGACCCCTCAAAGTATTCAAAACAGCATTTAGAAAGTTTTTTAACCCTTAAGGCATTTCACAGGAATTAAAGCAAAGTGGAGGTGAAATTTGCAAATTTCATTTTTCTTGCTGAATTTAAATTTTATTCATTTTTTTTCTGTAACACAGAAGGTTTTACCAGAGAAACACTACTAAATATGTATTGTCCAGATTCTGCAGTTTTTAGAAATGTCCCACATGTGGCTCTACTGTGCTCGTGGACTAAAACACAAGCCCTAGAAGCAAAGAAGCACCTAGTGCATTTTGAGTCCTCTTTTTTATTAGAATATATTTTAGGCAGCATGCCAGGTTTGAAGAGGTGTTGAGGTGCCAAAACAGTAGGAATCCCCCAATAGTGACCCCATTTTGGAAACTACACCCCACAAGGAATTCATTTATGGTTGTTGTTACCATTTTGACCGCACACTTTTTTCACAGCACGTATTTGAATTGGGCTGTGAAATGAGAAAAATTTCATTTTTTCCAATAAAAAGTCATTTGTGATCAAAATGTCTAATTTTCACAGGGAACAAAATACTCCATTTTGTTGCCCAATTTGTCCTGAGTGCGGCAATACCCCATTTGTGGTGATAAACTGCTGTTTGGGCCCATGGGAGGGCTCAGAAGCAAAGGAGCGCTATTTGTTCATTGGAGTCCAGATTTTGCTGGATTGGTTTTCGGGTGCCATGTCGCATTTGCAGAGCCCCAGAGGTATCAAAGCAATGGAAACCCACCAGAAGTGACCCCATTTTGGAAACTACACCCCTCAAGGAATTCATTTATGAGTGATGTGACCATTTTGACCCCATAGTTTTTGCACAGAACTTATTTGAATTGGGCTGGGAATGAAAACAAAATTATTTTTTTCAAATAATATGTCGTTTTGGCTGAAAATTTCTTATTTTCACAAGAAACAAAATACCCCATTCTGTTGCGCAATTTGTTCTGAGTGCCGCAACACCCCATTTGTGGTAAAAAACTGCCGTTTGGGCCCATGGGAGGGCTCAGAAGGAAAGGACCACCATTTGGCCTACTGGGGATTTTCTAGTGCTAAGTCATGTATGCAGAAGCCCCTGAGGTACCAGTACAGTTGAAACCCGCAAGAAGTGACCCCGTTTTAAAAACTACACCCTTGAGGCATTCATCTAGAGGTGTAGTGAGCATTTTGACCGGAGACCTACACCCCATAAACTGTAATGTGGGTTCTCCCGGGTATGACAATACCCTACATGTGGCTGTTATCAGCTGCCTGGGCACACAGCAGGGCTCAGAGGGGAAAGACGAGGGGGTATAAGCTGTGCGGAGTGCATCAGGGTAAGTAAAATTGGGGTAAATTATAAACCAAGGGATGTATGATAAATTTTAAAACACTTTCATACAGAGCTCTGGTTATTCGGGACACGTGTCACATTGATATATTGTGTCATCCCTTATCGCCCTCTTATAGCAGACTTTGCACCTCTTTTGACTTTTTCCCTTCTTGCCAGTTTGGGGAACTTCTCCTGGAAAGTGTTGCCGCCCTGGTACGATGCGTGTGGCCCCGCTTCCAGAAGTACTGGGTGCCCCCCCTTCTTGGTCCCTAAAGATTAGTTTCTTGATAATCACCTCTTGAAATTCCAGGAAAGTTCCCGTCTGGCCTGCACATCGACGTAGCACGTACGCATTGTACAAAGCCATCGGTATGATGTGCCCGGCCAGCTTCTTATACCACACCGCATGGCGCTGTGGGGCTTCAGGATTTGATCTGACAAGTCCATCCCTCCCATGTACCTATTATAGTCCAGGATACAGTCTGGTTTGGGGGTGGCCTTTCCTTCATATATCCTAAACCTGTAGGTATACCCTGATGCACTCTCGCACAGCTTAGACATCTTCACGCCATACCTTGCCCTCTTACCCGGCAGGTACTCGCGGAATTGAACCCTCCCTTTAAAATGTACCAGGGACTCATCAATAGAAATACACTTCTCGGGGGTGTATGCTTGGGAAAACCGGGCACTGAAACGGTCTAATAGGGGTCTCCGTTTATACAAACGGTCAAAACTGGGGTCATCTCGGGTTGGGCACGGCTCATTATCAGTATAATGTAAGAAGTGAAGTATTGCCTCATTTATTTATTTTTTTAGGTTACAGTTCAGTTCTGAAGTTGCTTTGGTTTCAACTGTGTTTTTATTGAAAATTTTTCAAAAACATACATATAACTTAGAGCAGCATGAAGGGCCATGCAATTCACATAGTAAGACAGTAACTTTCAATAGACAGACAAAACATCTGGGAAAAGACACAGGGGTTTAAGGGGGTGAGGGGGGGGGGGATAGTCGGAGCTCCACCTACGACCTAATCTTGAGATCCCTGTATCCAATACTTGTCCTACGGATCCCACACCACTTTGAACCTGTCCAGTTCATTGTCAATAGAGGCTGTCATATGTTCCATTGTACATATTTCCCTAATTCTAGTTACTAAGTCGATGTGGGAGGGAGGGGTTGTCTGTCTCCATTTCCACGCTATCAACGTCTTAGCGGCTGTGAGAAAGTGTCGAAAGAGTCGAGCTGGTGATTTCCCCAAAGACCTAGGGGGAACATTCAGGAGGTAATGAAGAGGATCTAAGGGAATATCCTGCTGCAACACCACCAATGCCAAGTTCTTAACTTCCAACCAATACTGTTGTACCAGTGAACAGCTCCAGAAAATGACTTCTCCAATGACTTCTACAACGCCAGCAATCCGACGGAATACCCGGATTGAAGCTATGCAGAAAGGCAGGGGTGTGGTACCAAAACATAAGGATTTTATATTGGTTTTCCTTATATGCAGTGCAGATGGAGGATTTAGCTGCTTGCGACCAAATAATCTGCCACAATGAGAGAGGGATGGATTTATTCAGTAAGGCCTCCCACTTCAACATGTATCTATGCCCAGGCAGAGGGGAACCCTCCGGGGATAGCAATAATGCATAAATGGCTGAGATAAGCCCCCTAGTGGTGGTAGCATACCGAAATAACCTTTCGAAGCTTGTAGGTGCAGTAACCCGCGTGGATCTAAAAGTTTGGGGCATGTAATGTCTGACCTGAAGATAGTGAAAGAACGCAGCGGAGGGAATATTATGATGTTTTTGAAAGTATGAAAACGGGTGAAGCTCTTGCGTGTGGGGATCAACCATATCAGCCAGGTGAAATACCTCAATTCCCGTCCACAATCGGACTATTCGGGAGGTAGTGCCCCCCGGAATAGTGGGAGTGTAGAGTACCGAAGTCAAGGGCGGGCAACCCGACGCCAAATGAAAGCGGTTTTTACAGGTTTCCCACACCTCCCTTTGAAATCTCATGGGACCCAATAAAGATGCAGTCGGCATTACCAGTGGGTCGCCCCATAACAGGGAGTTTGGGTGGACCGGGGCCATCCATAGCTTCTCTATTTCGGTCCATTTATTGTACGCCCTTAAAGACACCCAGCTGGGTATGCGACGGAGGTGTGTCGCCCAGTAGTACTTCACCACATCAGGGACCGATAGCCCACCCGCAGATCGACCCGATAATAAAACTGATTTCGGAATTCGATGTCTGCCGGAGTGCCATATGAACCTGAGGATAGAAGACTGCATGGCCCGCAATTCCTTCATAGGTACTGCTACCGGCAAAGTCTCAAAGTAGTACAGTAATTTAGGGAGCAAGGTCATTTTGACCGCTGTTATGCGCCCAAAAAATGACATGGGAAGAGGATCCCACCTAGCCATTAGTTGACGTAGCTCTACAAACAGAGAGGGGAAATTAGCCTTGTAAACCGACGTATAGGAGGGAGTGAGTTGAACTCCTAAGTAAGTCAGGGAGGTTTCCTTCCAGTTGTAGGTGTAGTTGTGTTTGAGTAGCTGGAGCTCCTGGTGTGGGACATTAAGAGGAAGCGCTTCCGTTTTAGATGTATTAGTTTTATACCCTGACAGCCTCCCATACCTACGGAGAACTGTAGTAAGGTTAGGGAGGGAGGTATGAGGTTTAGTGATAGTCAAGAGGACGTCATCTGCAAACAGGGAAACCTTAAACTCTTTATCTTGTATCTGGACCCCCGCTATATCACTGGATTTCCGTATTTGAGCTGCTAAAGGTTCGATGCATAGCACAAATAAAAGTGGGGATAGGGGACACCCTTGACGTGTACCATTCCAGATTTGAAACGGAGGGGAGGTGGAGTGTGGGAGTTTAATTGCCGCTGTCGGTTTGGAGTAGAGACCACGCAGTGCTGTCAAATAAGGGCCCGAAATCCCAAATGAATTTAGAGTTTCGAACATAAATGGCCATCCCAAGCGGTCAAACGCCTTCTCTGCATCTAGACTAAGAAGGATCGCCGATTCCTTTTGCTTTTGGAGGGCATTAATGAGGTCAAGGGTCCTTCGTGTGTTGTCTCCTCCTTGCCTAAGAGGCACAAAGCCCACTTGGTCTTTGTGAATCAAAGAAGGGAGCCAAACATTGAGTCTATTAGCTAGAAGACGGGTGAAAATGTTTAGATCCGAATTCAGAAGGGCTATGGGTCTGTAATTGGAGCACTCTGCGTGGTCTCTACCCGGTTTAGGGATCAGCGTGATATGAGAATGCAGGAATGTTTGAGGGATGGGAGAACCCTGTAGGAATTCATTAAATAAAGAAGCCATCCGTGGAACCAAGATCTCCGCAAAGGTCTTATAATACCCATATGTAAAGCCATCTGGTCCAGGGGCCTTACCACTAGGGAGGTCCTTCAATATATCAAACAATTCCTCCGCAGAGATCGGGACATTCAGGGATGAAAGCTCCTCATCTTTCAGTCTAGGGAGAGCACAGGAAGAGAGATATGCTTGGAGCGTTTCCCTCCAACGAGCCGGATCAGGTGGTAAGGTATTCGGCAGGTGGTATAAGGATTTATAATAGTCATGAAAAAGTGTGGCTATCGTGTCTGGGTGATGCTGGAGTATGCCCGCCTTATCCCGAACCACCTGTGGAGTACGAACAGTCGCCTGATCCCGCAATAGTCTGGCCAGAAGCGAGTGCGCCTTATTACCTTTGTCGTAATATTTCCTTTTTGTGTATAGTAATGACTTTTCTACCCCCTTCATAGCTAAGTCCTTGAGTTGTGCTCTAGCCTCTATCAATTTCTGTAGCGTCGGGACCGCCGGTTTAATCCCCATTTCTCTCTCCAACTTAGTAATTGTCCGATGGAGAGCCACCCGCTTGGCCCTAGAGTCTCTTTTCAATCTAGATCCCATTACTATGCATTGCCCCCTCATCACCGCCTTATGCGCCTCCCATAGAGTGGATACAGAAGGAACCGATCCCTCATTAAGTGCATAAAATTCCCGTATATGTCTGGCCAGGCTGTCCCTAAGAGCAGGGGACTTAATCAAAGTTTCGTTTAAGCGCCAATGACATACTCTCATATTTGGTTTCCCTATTTGCAGGGACACAGAAATTGGTGCGTGATCTGACCAAGAGATGGGGTCTATATTCGCCCCCTGGAGCGCACAGAGGGCAGGGACATTACCAAAAAAGTAATCTAAGCGCGTATGAGTGCTGTGCGTATGGGAGAAGAAGGTATAGGACCTATCACCTGGGTGATCCACTCGCCACAAATCATAGAGCTGGTGCTAATTAGTTGCCTAAAACGTGTAGAAAGTCCTGTAAGGGTGGGCGTCGGAGTAGCGTGTGTAAGAGACACCCTATCCATGGACGTGGAGAACGGGACATTAAAATCTCCTCCCACCAGCCATGCCCCCCTAGGAAGCTTCTGGAGTTTAGAGAGGAGTCTACGTAGGAATGGAATCTGTGCGGTATTAGGGGAGTAAACGTTACATAAAACAATGGGCTGTCCAAACAAAGTCCCCTCTATTATAACATATCTGCCTTTCGGATCTAGATGTGAGGTGTGAACTTGTATGGGGCAGGAAGCTGCTATCAAAATGGCCACCCCCTCCCTTTTGCGACCTGACGAGGCAGAGTACACAGCAGGATACGCCCCTCGGGCAAATTGGAAAGTTCCGGATGAATCTAAGTGTGTTTCCTGCAGAAAAGCGACTTACAGGCGACGTACAGGCCGAAAAACAAACAAAAAGGGGGTGAAAGAGCCAAGTGTATATAAATATCATAATGGCTACTTACCAGGATGTAGCCTTTTTAAGTTATAAAGAGCTTAATAAAAACTGTAAAAAGGTAATAAAATCAGCAAAAATACAAAATGAAAGGCGGGTGGCAAAGGATAGTAAAACAAATCCCAAAAAAATCTTCAAGAATCTAAATGTCAAAAAAGCCAAGGTCTGAACATGTAGGACCCCTAGATAGTGGTAAAGGGGAGTTGGTAACAGGGGATCAAGAGAAGGCAGAGTTACTAAATGGGTTCTTTAGCTTTGTATATACAACAGAAGAAAGAGCAGCAGATGTAGCCAGTGTTGTTAATATATCAGTTGATATACTGAATTGGATGAATGTAGATATGGTCCAAGCTAAATTAAATAAAATAAATGTACACAAGGCCCCCGGGACCAGATGGGTTATACCATAGAGTTCTTAACCCCTTACCTCTTTAGCCACTTTTGACCTTCCTGACAGAGCCTCATTTTTCAAATCTGACATGTGTCACTTTATGTGGTAATAACTCCGGAATGCTTTCACCTATCCAAGCGATTCTGAGATTGTTTTCTCGTGACACATTGGACTTTAAGTTACTGGCAAAATTTGCTCGATATGTTCAGTATTTAATTGTGAAAAACACCAAAAATTTGCGAAAAATTGCAACAATTAGCATTTTTCTCAATTTAAATGTATCTGCTTGTAAGACAGGCAGTTATACCACACAAAATTGTTGCTAATTAACATCACCCATATGTCTACTTTAGATTGGCATCGTTTTTTCAACATCCTTTTATTTTTCTATGACCTCACAAGGTTTAGAACTTTAGCAGCAATTTCTCACATTTTCAAGAAAATTTCAAAAGGCTATTTTTACAGGGACCAGTTCAGTTGTGAAGTGGTTTTGAGGGCCTTATACATTAGAAACCCTGAATAAGTCACCCCATTTTAAAAACTTCACCCCTCAAAGTATTCAAAACAGCATTTAGAAAATGTCTTAACCCTTTACACATTTCACAGGAATTTAAGCAAAGTAGAGGTGAAATTTACAAATTTCATATTTTTTTGCAGAAATACATTTTTAATAAAAAAAATTTTATAACACAGAACGTTTTACCAGAGAAACGCAACTCAATATTTGTTGCCCAGTTTTTGCAGTTTTAGGAAATATCCCACGTGTGGCCGTAGTGTGCTACTGGACTGAAGCACCGGCCTCAGAAGCAAAGGAACACCGAGGGGATTTTGGGGCCTTATTTTTGTTAGAATATATTTTAGGCACCATGTCAGGTTTGAAGGGCTCTTGCAGTGACAAAACAGTAAAAATCCCCCAAAAGTGACCCCATCTGGGAAACTAGACACCTCAAGGAAATTATCTAGGGGTGTAGTGAGCATTTTGACCGCACAGGTTTTTTACAGAAATTATTGGAAGTAGGCCGTGAAAATTAAAATCAACATTTCTTCAAAGAAAATGTAGGTTTAGCAATTTTTTTTCTCATTTCCACAAGGACTAAAGGAGAAAAAGCACCGCTAAATTTGTAAAGCAATTTCTCCCGAGTAAAACAATACCCCACATGTGGTAATAAATGGATATTTAGACACACGGCAGGGCTTAGAAGGGAAGGAGCGCCATTTGGCTTTTGGAGCTC
Source organism: Rhinoderma darwinii (assembly GCF_050947455.1). NCBI lineage: Eukaryota > Metazoa > Chordata > Amphibia > Anura > Rhinodermatidae > Rhinoderma > Rhinoderma darwinii. The sequence continues at coordinate 68,974,751 of NC_134693.1, read as the reverse complement.
AAATTTAGCAGGAATGGTTTGCGGAGGCCATGTCACATTTACGAAGCCCCTGAGGGGACAAAACAGTGGAAACCCCCCACAAGTGACCCCATTTTGGAGACTACACCCATTGAGGAAATTATCTAGGGGTATAGTGAGCGATTTGACCCCACAGTTTATTTGCAGAAATTATTGGAAGTAGGCCCTGAAAATAATAATCTACATTTTTTCCCAAAAAATCTAGGTTTAGCTAATTTTTTCTCATTTCCAGAAGGACTGAAGGAGAAAAAGCACCACAAAATTTGTAAAGCAATTTCTCCCGAGTAAAACAATACCCCACATGTGGTAATAAACGGCTGTTTGGACACACGGCAGGGCTTAGAAGGGAAAGAGCGCTATTTAGCTTTTTGAGATCACATTTAGCAGGAATGGTTTGCGGAGGCCATGTCACATTTGCAAAGCCCCTGAGGGGACAAAACAATGAAAATGCCCAAAAAGGGACTCCATTTAGGAAACTACACCTCTTGAGGAATTCATCTAGGAGTGTAGTGAGCATTTTGACCCCACAGATGTTTCATAGAATTTATTAGAATTAGGCAGTGAAAATAAAAACAGTCCTTTTTCTTCAATAAGACGTAGCTTTAGCGAAAAAAAAGAACCCAACATTTGTAAAGCAATTTCTCCCGAGTACGGCAATACCCCATATGTGGTTATACACTGCTGTTTGGGCAAACGGCAGGGCTCAGAAGGGAAGGACCGCCATTTGGAGTGCAGATGTTGCTGGATTGGTTTCTGGGCGCCTGTGGGCCCAAAACAGTGGAAACCCCCCAGAAGTGACCACATTTTGGAAACTACACCCCTCAATGCATTTACCAAGGGGTGTAGTAAGCATTTTAACCCTGCAGGTGTTTTGTAGAAATTAGTGTTCACTCGATGTTGCAGAGTGAAAATGGGATTTTTTTCCATAGATATGCCAATATGTGGTGCCCGGCTTGTGCCACCATAACAAGACAGCTCTCTAATTATTATGCAGTGTTTCCCGGTTTTAGAAACACCCTACGTGTGGCCCTAATCTTTTGCCTGGACATATGACAGGGCTCAGGAGTGAAGAGTACCATGCGGAGTGGAGGCCTAATTTGGCGATTTACCAAGTATTGGTTCACAACTGCAGAGGCTCAGATGTGAAATAATAAAAAGAAACCCCTGAGAAGTGACCCCCATTATGGAAACTGCACCCCTCAAGGCATTTATTAAGGGGTGTAGTGAGCATTTTCACCCCACAGGTCTTTTCCATAAATGAATGCGCTGCGGATGGTGCAAATTAAAAATTTATATTTTTCCCTAGATATGCCATTCAGTGGCAAATATGTCATGCCAAGCTTATGACGCTGGAGACACACACCCCAAAAATTGTTAAAAGGGTTCTCCCGGGTATGACGATGCCATATATGTTGAAGGAAACTGCTGTTTGGGCACGCTGTAGGGTTCAGAGCCGAGGGAGCACCATTTGGCTTTTGGAGAGCGGATTTTGCTTGGTACTATATTTGTTTGAGTATTGCGGGTGTTTCCATTTATAATGTGTGGGTACATGTAAGCGTGGCGGAGTATATAAGGGGCATAGTCAGGTGGTATAAAAAAAACCCTTCCTGGTTCCCTAATTTTAGTGCCTTTATAATTTGCCTCGTGAAACAGAAGAAATGTTCCCCTCGGGCACAACTGCATATTTTTTTATTTCCTGACTTATTGGAGCCATAACTAATTTTATTTTTCATAGACGTAGTGGTATGAGGGCTGGTTTGTTGCGGGATGAGCTGTAGTTATTATTGGTACCATTTTGGGGTACATGCGACTTTTTGATCACCTTTTATCCTATTTTTTGGGATGCCAGGTAAACAAAAAACCGCAATTCTGGCACAGCTTTTTTCGGTTTTTTTTATACAGCGTTCACCATGCGTTATAAATTACATGTTAACTTTATTCTGCGGGTCAGTACGATTCCGGCGATACCTAATTTATAGCACTTTATTTTTTTACAACTTTTTGCACAATAAAATTACTTTTGTAAAAAGAATGTATTTTTTCGGTCGCCAAGTTGTTAGAACCATAACTTTTTTATTTTTTTGTCGACGGAGGTGTATGAGGGCTTGTTTTTTGCGGGACGAGCTATAGTTTTTATAGGTACCATTTTTGGATACGTGCGACTTTTTGATCACTTTTTATTCTAATATTTGTAGGGCAAAGTGACCAAAAAACAGAAACTCTGGTAAAGTTTTTTACGTTTTTTTTCTACGCTGTTCACCGCGTGCAATAAATAATATAATATTTTGATACCTCAGGTCGTTACGGTCGTGGCGATGCCAAATACATATGGTTTATTATTATTTTTCAATAATAAAGGACTTGATAAGAGTAAAAGGGGGATTGTGTTTTATTTGATTACTTGAAACTTTTATTATTTTCAAACTTTTATTTTTTGCACTTTTTTTATACTTTTTTTTTACACTTTTCTTCAAGTCCCACTAGGGGACTTGAAGGTCCAACGGTCAGAATTTTTTTTTTCTAATACATTGCACTACCTATGTAGTGCAATGTATTAGATGTGTCAGTCATTCACTGACAGCAAGCCGATTAGGCTTTGCCTCCAGGCGGGGCCTAATCAGATTCCGTAATGGCAGCAGGAGACCATTGTGTCTCCTGTTGCCATAACAGCAGTCGCCAGTCCCGATTGCCTGTCAGGGCTGGCGATCTGCTAGTAACCGCTACGATGCAGCAATCGCTTTCGATTGCTGCATCGAAGGGTTAATGGCAGGGATCGGAGCTAGCTCCGGTTCCTGCCGTTACAGGTGTATGTCAGCTGTACAGTACAGCTGACTTCCACCGCTGATGACGCCGGATCAGCTCCTGACCCGGCGCCATCTTGCCGGCAGCTATGGAAGCCGATCAGGCTCCGCCGCCGGGCGGATCTTGACCGGCTTCGGTGCTAGGCAGACCGGGAGGCCAGTATTAGGCCTCCGGTTGCCACTGCAGCCACCGGAACCCCGGCAATTTCATTGCTGGGGCTCCGATGAGCTGCAAACACCTTAAGTGCAGCGATCGCGTTTGAGCGCTGCATTTAAGGGCTTAATGGCGGGGATCGAAGCTAATTTCGGTCCCCGCCGTTACAGTCGGATGTCAGCTGTAAGATACAGCTGAGATCCGACGATGATGGCACCGACTCTTCTGAGCCGGTGCCAAACATTTGCCGTAAATGTACGGCATTTTGCGGCAAGTCAATGCTTTCCATGACGTACATTTACGGCAAATGTCGGGAAGGGGTTAAAGAGCTTAGTTTAGTTATTTCTGTCCCCCTCTTCATAATATTTAGAGATTCTCTAGTGACTGGTATAGTGCCAAGGGTACTGGTGCAGGACAAATGTGGTGCCTATTTTCAAAAAGGGCTCTAGGTCTTCCCCGGGTAATTATAGACCAGTAAGCTTAACATCAATCATGGGGAAAATGTTTTAGGGGCTATTGAGGGACTATATACAGGTTTATGTGACAAAATTTTTTATTATAAGTGACAGCCAGCACAGTTTTACTCAGGACAGAAGTTGTCAAACCAACCTGATTTGTTTTTATGAAGAGGTGAGCAGAAGCCTAGACAGAGGGGATGCCGTGGACGTAGTGTTTTTGGACTTTGCAAAGGCATTTGACACTGTCCCTCATGGACGTCTAATGGGTAACTTAAGGACTATAGGTTTAGAAAGTATCGTTTGTAATTGGATTGAGAATTGGATTGAGAATTGGCTCAAGGACCGTATCCAGAGAGTTGTGGTCAACGATTCCTACTCTGAATGGTGCCCGGTTATAAGTGGTGTACCGGAGGGTTCCGTGAAGGGACTACTATTGTTCAACTTATTTATTAATGATATAGAAGATGAGATTAATAGCACTATTTCTAGTTTTGCAAAAGACACCAAGCTATGTAGTATTGTTCAGTCTATGGAAGATGTTCGTCAATTGCAAGTGGATTTAACCCCTTCCCGACATTTGTCGTAAGTATACGTCATGGAAAGCCAGAGCTTCCCGCAAAATGTCGTATACTTACGAGAAATGCATGGCACCGGCTCAGAAGCTGAGTCGGTCCCATCATCCCCGGATGTCAGCTGTATCTGACAGCTGACATCGTGCTGTAACCGTAGGGACCGAAGTTAGCTTAGATCCCCGCCATTAAGCCCTTAAATGCAGCCGTCAAAAGCGATTGTTGCATTTAAAGGGAATGTGTCACCAGAATGCTTTTTTGTTTTTTTTAAAGAATCATTATTTGAGTGATTACACACTGCTTTAATTTTTTCACAAGTCAGGAAATATTATAAATTAGATTATAATTTATAACATTTCCATGTGCTGGTCACTAGAGGGAGCAGTTCCCAAAATTGCAGCATGGTCAATGTGGTAAAGCAACCTCATTGCTTTATGCTGCAAATTTGGGGTAGACACACTCGCTCTAGTGTCCTCACACAATACCCCCTCCCTTATTCTGGCTAGTGCCAGGAGAAGGAGGGCGTTGAATCTTCAAACCTCCTACACTGTGTGCTGACATTTTCTGAGCGAATGCACAGAGTAGGAGGATTAGATACAGTGCTAAGCAGACAGTATAACACTAACATGCACGAACATAATACACACATCACATACACAAACATAACTTACCTGCTACTGCCGCCTCCGCTCCTATTCCTAGCGCCTTCGCTTCCTTGAACATTTGGCCGGAAGCTGCGGCCGGAAGTCGTCATCTGACTGTCCGGCAGCAGCTTCCGGTCCACATGAAAATGGCGCAGGATTTCACTCTAACGAGCTTCGTTTTGGTCTGTGTGGGAGCAGCGCATGCTCCATTCCCACACAGACGGCGTACGCTGCAGTGAATGGAACGGCTTCCGTTCGCATTCTCTATGGGGATGTATGTGCCGTATTCCATCTCTATATGTGTCGTTAATCAACACATACAGAGATGAAAAAAAAAATGGCAGCCCCCATAGAGAAGTAAAAGTAAGAAAAAAAAATAAGTAGAACACAAGAACACAAATATACAATTTATTTTAATATCACACTAAAAGTAATATTATTAAAAAAATAATAATTTCTTGACACCTTCCCTTTAAGGTGTTTGCAGCTCATCGACACCCCAGCAATGAAATCGCTGGGGTGTCGGTGGCTGCAATGGCAAACAGAGGCCTAATACTGGCCTCCCGCTGTGCCTAGCACGGAAAACTTGCAGCCCCCGCCCAGAGGCGGGGCCTGAAAGGCTTCCGTAGCCACCGGCAAGATGGCGCCGGCTCAGGAGCTCCGTTCCCTGCCATTAACCCCTCGGATGCAGCGATTGGATATGATCGCTGCATCTTTGTGGTTGCTAGCAGATCGCCAGCTGTACCCTGCAATCGCACGACTGCCGACTGCTATTATGACACCAGGAGACCTAACAATGGCCTCCTGTTTGCCATTATGGAAGCCGATTAGGCCCCGCTTGGAGGCGAAGCCTAATCGGCTTGCTGTCAGTAAATGACTGACAGATCTAATACATTGCACAACGTAGGTAGTGCAATGTATTAGAAAAAAATCTCCTAGTGGGACTAAAGTAAAGTGTAAAAAAAAGTGAAAAAAAAAATATGAAAAAAAAGTTGGCAAAAATATAATAAAAGTTTTAAGTAATAAAATAAAACACAATCGCCCTTTATTATTGAAAAAACTAAAACAAAACCATACATATTTGGTATTGCCGCGACCGTAACGGCCTAAACTGTAAAAATATTATGTTATTTATTCCACAAGGTGAACGGCGTAAAAAAAACGTAAAATATATTGCCAGAATTTCTGTTTTTTGGTCACTTTGCTCTACAAAAATTTAAATAAAAAGTGACCAAAAAGTCGCATCTATCCAAAAATGGTGCCTATAATAACTATAGCTCGTCTTGCAAAAAACAAGCCCTCATACAGCCGTGTGCCCAAAAATGAGTTTATATTCACATATAGGGTATTGCCATACTCGGGAGAAATTGCTTAACAAATGTTGGGATTCTTTTTCTGCTTTATTTTTTGAGAAAACGAAAAATTTTGCGCTAAAGCTACGTCTTATTGGAAAAAAAAAATGTATTTTTATTTTCACTGCCCAATTCAAATAAAATCTATAAAAACACCTGTGGGGTGAAAATGCTCACTACACCCCTGGATTAATTCCTCAAGGGGTGTAGTATCACAAATGGAGTCCCTTTTGGGTAGTTTCCACTGTACTGGTACCTTAGGAGCTTTGCAAAGGCGACATGGTGTCAAGAAACCAATCCATCAAAATCTGTGCTCCCTTCTCTTCTGATCCTTGCCGTGTGCTCAAACAGCAGTTTATGACCAAATATGTGGTATTGGCGTACTCCAGAGAAGTTGCTTTACAAATGTTGGGGTTCTTTTTTTTCCTTTTTTCTCTCTTTGTTGAGAAAATAAAACATTTTGAGCTAAAGCTACGTCTTATTGAAGAAAAATGATTGTTTTTATTATTACTGTGAGAACTGTGAATCTATGGAATAGTCTACCGAAGGAGCTGGTCACAGCAGAGGCAGTAGATGGCTTTAAAAAAGGCTTAGATAATTTCCTAGAACAAAAAAACATTAGCTCCTATGTGTAGAAATTTTTAGCTTCTCTTTTCCCATCCCTTGGATTAACTTGATGGACATGTGTCTTTTTTTCAACCGTATTAACTATGTAACCCATCCCTTTTCAAAAGAAATTCAGAATGCGTTTTTTTGGCGTTTTTCATCAACAAAAACTGCACAAAAAGTAGTGCTAACGCTTTAAGAGCGTTTTTCTGCTTCCCAATGAGTTCAGGGGGAAATTCCAGTTCAAGATCTGCACGATAAGTCATGACATTTTTTTTCAGCGCAGCTGAATTAGTTACAGCAAAAGGAAAAAAAATCATCCATGTGTGAACTAGGGCGCTGATTCCCATTGAAAGCAATCTTAGGCATTTTTTTTTAGCGCTAATTCTGATGCTGAATCAGTGTTGGAATTGGGGTGCATAAAAATCTGTGTGAACTTACTCTAAAGAGGCAGCTTACTTTATTCCTGTATTTTATGTGCAGCAATCAGCTTTTAATGCATACCAATAAAATTCTACGTTTTAAATTCTTTAGTTGGCCTTTAGTTCCTTAATAGAATCAGTGAAGATATTGAAAAAGAAGATGGCATGTCAGAAACAAAATCGCAGTGATATTATTCTAGTAGGTTAGTTTAAAAAAAATAAAAAAACTGTTAAAGTCTATGTAGATCTTTGAATGTTTTTTTTAGTATATAATTTTTTTTGTCATTTTAGGCACTTTTTAAATAGATTTTTTATTAAAATGCAATGTCAAATACTTTTGTGTCAATAAAGACAAAAGTATAGAGGGTATGATACCTTTATTGGCTAACCATAAAAGTTCTATATGCAAGTTTTCAGAGCACACAGGCTCCTTCTTCAGGCACGGTAACAAATGAATCATTTTTTATTTTAAAAAAATGTTTACTTATGCATTCTGTATAGATAAAAGCAGTATCGTATTTTTCAGCTGATTCTGTCAGCTTAGCTGAACTGACGGCTTAGCTGAGAGCAAATCCTGTGTGCCTCGGTGAATACTTTGCATTAGAGACACACAGGACTCGCTCTCAGCCGAGCTGTCAGTTCAACTACACTGATGGAATTGGCTGAGAGAGAACGAAAAAGCTTCTATGATGGAGGATACATAGAAGCTGTAACGGCAAAAAGTAAAAATTTTTTTTTTTATAAAATTCCATTTAAAAAGTGCTTAAAATTACAAAAAAACACTGATTTAATAGAAAAAATACAATGCTGTACATACCCTTTAAAAAAAAGAAGTGTGTTGAAATTGCTATGTAAAAGGCCTTTTAGCAGCACATGAAAAATGTGTACAATATTTTTTTGACATATTATCAGTGTTTTTAGTTAAACATTTAGTGCCTGCAATGCCTCTGCTCCAGTATCACAAAAACCGCACTTTGTGCCCTTTGCTTTGACAATTTTCCCTGTCAAATCATGATCTTTGTATATGTCCACAAAATGACTTACATTAATAGCAGAAGCTAGAATGTGAACTGTGATGTGGGCGCTGTTTCCTTTAACCTTTTGATGACCACTCGACGTTGGCTATAAATTATATTAGGTTTAGGGTACGTTTCCAAACTAAATTAGAAAAAACTGATTGTGTTCTCATACGGGGAAGAAAGACAACAAGCTTTGGATCTGCCGAAAAAAATATTTAAGATGGATCAATACATTTTACAATGTCAGCAAAAATATGTATACATGGTCAGATTTCTTAACCATTTGGAGTTCATTGTGAAACAAGACAGGGTTGCCCTCCCTCCATATTACAGGGGCAAACGCACTATTTTTTAAAAAGGGTTTCCAAATGCATACATTTTAAATCAAGTTATTTTCGCCACGCTCCCGCTACCCTCTAGTTTTTACACTACAAGCTACATCCACCAGCCTAGAACTTTATATTACAAGATCCAATTTAAAGGGCTAGCCTAGTGGATATTGTAACGGCCGCGGTCGCTGACCGCTGCCACCCCTTACTGTAAGGTCTATGGCCGCGGACCGTCGTTCTGACTTACCCTCTGACAAACTCGGCCATGGACGTGTGAGTTCTCGGCGGAATCTCCCTCCTGAGAGACGCCGGCACTCACTTCCTCGTTCAGTGACTGTCTTACGCAGGTCGCACGCGCCGACGTGTGCACGGCCTTAAAGGGCCAGTATGCGTCCAGTTGCAGTGAATCTGTAATCAACCCAGAATGCTGCTGGACTATAAAAAGGGCTCTGCCCTCTTGATCATTGCCTGAGCATTGTTGTGTTATCTTAGTTTGTCTTGCAAATGGTCTCATAGTGTTTTCCAGTTCCCAGTGTTACCCATTCCTGCTCTCTGTACCCTGTGCTATCGTGCCTCTGTGCCGTCTAGAGTTGAAGTCAAGTTTTGTCTTCCGCTACATCTACTGTGTTACACCCACCGGGTGTCTGCCTGCTGCTGGAGCCTCATCTTAAGCCTGAATCGTCGCTACTGTCTACATTGCCACAGGTACCCTTTCTGGACTATAGACATTGCATTGTACCTGGTTGGCCAGCTGCCTTTCCGCTATGCGGTACAGCCCAGTGGGTCCACACCCCGCATCGTGACACTTACCTGCTGACCGCAGACCTAACTCCCCCTGCCGACATCTCCTTCCCCGGAGACGCCAGCACATGCATCCGCTCTGCCCTGCAGTGACCACTAGGGGGCACGTGCGCTCGTTCCTGGCCTTAAAGGGCCAGCGTGCACACATGTAATTAATCAATTATCCCCAAATCACCCTGGACTATAAAAAGGGCCCTGCCCTTTTACTCCCTGCCTGAGAGTCGTTGTGTATTCCCATGTTAGTCTTTGTTCCCAGTGTTATCGTACCCCGGACTTCCTCGGCCCGATCCGATCGCGTCTGAGACTAAGCCACTGAAACTCCAAGTTGGAGCCCCTCATATTGAACTGATTACATTTCTTGTTTTGCCTAAAGCCATCGATCCTATTTTGCTGAGCCTGCCTTGGCTCTTCGGTTACATGCCCCAGTCCTGGACTGGAATTCTGGATAAGTTCTCCAATGGGGCTCCAAATGTCCCCACCGCTGCCTGTTACAGATTCATCCTGCCCAACCTCCTCTGCCTCAGTCATTAGCAGGATTACCTCCTCATTTTTCTCAGTTTGCGGATGTCTTCAGCAAGAAGGAGGCGGAGATGCTTCCCCCATACCGGCTCTACGACTGTCCGATTGAACTGATCCCAGATGGTTCACCCCCCCAAGGACGGGTATACCCGCTCTCCTTGCCAGAGACCGAGTCCATGTCAGCCTATGTCAGGGAGAATCTGGAGAGGGGCTTCATACAAAAATCCTCCTATCCGGCCGGGGCCTGGTTCTTCTTTGTCAAAAAGAAAGACGGATCTCTTTGACCCTGCATTGACTACCGTGGTCTCAACCAGATCACGGTCAAGAATAAATACCCATTGCCACTGATTTCTGAATTATTTGACCGTATACGAGCAGCCAGGATTTTGTCTAAACTAGACTTGCGTGGGGCTTACAACTTGATCCAAATCCGTCGAGGTGAAGAGTGGAAGATGGCAATCAACACTCGAGACGGGCACTACGAATACCTGGTGATGCCCTTCGGTCTTTGCAACGCTCTCACGGTCTTCCAAGAATTCATGAATGATATCTTCCAAGATCTTCTCTATGTCTGTGTTGTGGTCTATCTCTATGATATTTTGATCTTCTCCCCAGACGACACATCGGAGGCATGTCCATGAAGTTCTGTTGCAATTAAGTGAGAATCATCTGTATGCCAAGCTGGAGAAGTGCATTTTTTTTTTTTTAAATCCCTGACCTTCCTGGGGTACATCATCTCTGATCACGGCCTCAAGATGGATCCTGAGAAAGTAAAGTCCGTACTGGTATGGCCATGTTCTCAGGCCCTGCGGTCCATACAGCGTTTTTTGGGATTCGCTAAATTCTACTGGTAGTTTATCCCAAATTTCTCAATTTTCTGACGGCTCCCATCTCTAAACTTACCAAAAAAGGTATGAATGCCAAGGTGTGGACTCCAGAGGCAGAATCAGCATTTAATAGCCTCAAGAGTGCCTTCACTTCAGCCTCAATCCTCCATCATCCTGACATGTCTTGACAGTTCTCGTTGGAGGTGGATGCTTCCCCTCTTGGTGCAGGTGCACTTCTGTCACAGAGAAGCTTCAAAGGAAAGTGTCACGATCTGTGGGTATGTGGACCCACTGGGCCGTACCGCCGTAGCGGTATAGCAGCTGGCTAAACAGGGTACAAAGTCAATGTTTATTGTTCGGATATAGGTACCTGTGGCAATTCAGACAGTAGCGATGGTTTAGACTCGGATGGAACTCTGGCAGCAGGCAGACAACAGGTGCGGAGAAACACAGCGGGTGTAGTAGGCGACACAACACGACTCCAACTCAGTATAGCACAGGAACACAGTAGCACGGGAAACAGGATACAGGTAGCAGGAACGGGAAAACTGGAACAGGAAAACACTTAAGGAACGTTTTGCAAAGACAGACACAGGTAGATACAAACAAACTCAGGCAATGCAGGGAGGGGCAGAGCCCTTCTTATAGTCCAGGGTGATCTGGGAGAAATCAGCTCAATCTCACACATGTGTGCGCTCTGGCTCCTTAAGGCTGGACTGAGCTCGTGAGGGCACCCTAGTGGTCACTGCAGAACAGGACGGCCGCATGTGCAGACATCTCTGGAGAGAAGGGCGTCGACAGGATGGGAGGAAATCGTGGTCAGCGACCACGGACGTTACAGAAAGGCAGTAGTGTGTTGCTATTACTCTAGACTTTTTCCCCCCGCTGAGTGCAATTAGTCTATCGGAGATTGGGAGTTACTGACCATCAAGTTGGCACTGAAGGAGTGGAGACATCTGCTAGGGGGCACAGTTCATCCCATCCATACCAGGACCACAAGAATCTCCCCTCTCTCCAGTCGGCTCAAAAGCGAAACCCCCGTCAAGCCAGGTGGTCGCTGTTCTTCACCCATTGACAGTTTGTGCTCTACTACCGTCCCGCTGACAAAAATGTGAGGGCCGATGCCCTTTCCAGGTCATTTGAAACAGAGGACACTGTGGAGACCCCTCAATGTATCATAGACTCATCCTGCATCGTTAATGCTAATCCCCTGCAAATTGGAGACATGCCTCCGGGGAAGACTTTTGTTCGTTTGGCAGACAGGAGGAGAATCCTTTGCTGGGGACACAGTTCCAAACTGGCTGGGCACGATGGTGTTCAGAAAACTCGAGACCGGATACCTCGTCATTTCTGGTGGCCAACAGTGCCCATAGATATTGCCAGCCGGCCTGCTCCAACCTCTGCCTGTACCTAACGCTCCCTGGCAGCATATTGCAATGGACTTTGTCACAGATCTTCCTCCCTCAGCAGGATGCAATGCTGTCTGAGTTGTGGTGGACCGGTTCTGAAAGATGGCAAATTTTATTCCGCTGATCGGCCTACCTTCTGCTCAACTGGCTAATCTCTTCATTCTGCACATCTTCCGCTTGCTAGGTTTGCCCCTTCATAGAGTGTCTGATCTGGGGTTCAGTTTGCCTCAAAATTCTGGAGAGCCCTCTGCTGGCAATCAATTGCATGAAGCGGATACATGAAGAAGGGAGCGGTCTCAGTTTCTTCCTGGAACCAAAGTCTGGCTGTCTTCAAAGAACATTCGTTTGAAGGTGCCCTCATATAAATTTGCTCCCACGTTCCTCGGACCCTTCGAGATCCTGCAACAGATAAACCCTGTCTCCTATAAGCGTCAGCTTCCTCCTACCCTCAGAATCCCCAACTCTTTTCATATGCCCCTCCTGAAACCTGTGGTTCTGAACCGCTACAGTAAAACTCCTAGTCCTGCAGTTGCACACAGCGGTTCTTCTGATGTGTTCGAGGTAAAGGAGATCCTGAACTGCAAGAGTGTAGGAGGAAGGACTCTCTATTTGGTTGACTGGAGAGGGTTTGGTCCTGAGGAGAGGTCCTGGGAACCAGAGGAGAACCTTAATGCCCCTAGCCACAGTAAAAAGTTCCTCTCTCGCTCTGGCCCCAAGAAGTGGGGGCGTAAGGGGGGTACTGTAATGGCTGCAGTCACTGACCGCCGCCTCCCCTTACCTGCTGACGGCCTCGACCGCAGACATCTCTCCTCCTCCCGACGTCTCTTTCCCCGGAAACGCCAGCACAGACATCTGTTCTGCCCTGCAGTGACCACTAGGTTGCGCTCGCTCCCGGCCTTAAAGGGCCAGCGCGCACACATGTCAATTAATTATCCCCAGATCACCCTGGACTATAAAAAGGGCCCTGCCCTTTTTCTCCCTGCCTGAGCATTGATGTGTATTCCCATGTTAGTCTTAGCAATTGGTCCCTTAGTCATATCCTGTTCCCAGTGTTCCCATGCCCTGCTACCTGTATCCCGTGCGGTTTGCTCCTGAGCCTTATTTAGTGTTGGAGTCGTGTTGTGCCACCTGTCACTCCTGCTGTCAAACACCACGTGTGGTGTCATCTACCTTCAAGTTCCATCTACCTTCCATCTACCTTCAAGTTCCATACTCGTAGCATAAAAACTAGCATAAATATTGCCCCACTCAGTGCCCCAGTAGATAGTTCCCCATGTAGATTGTGCTCCTGTATTTAGTGTCACACACTGCACCCTGTAGATAGCGCCACTCACTGCCCCTGGTTTAAAAAAAAAGGCTGCGAAAAAGGCGAGTTTGAATAAAAAACGTCTATCAGGAGCTGTTTTCCCTTCAAAACAGCTCTGTATTTTCAGACTTTTTTGCTAAGCGTGTAAACATACCCTAACAGGCTATAATGCCTTGGAATAGTTCTCCAAGTCACCTGGGGGATAAAAGAAAAGTTACATTAAATGAAACTTAATACAATTTAACATAAACCACTTACAAGTTTAGCAGTATATTTCACATTTTCAAGACAATTTCCAAAACCAATTCAGTTCTGAAGTGCCTTATAGGGGTCTATATATTAGAAACCCCCCATAAATCAACACATTTTAAAAATGTCCCTCCTTCACAGCAGTATTTAGCAAGTTTGTTAACCCCTCAGGTATTTTAACAGTAATTAAAGCACAGTGGAGGTGAAATGTAAAAAAATCTTTTTTTGTAGATATTTAATTTTAATCCATTTTTTTCTAACACATCAGGCATTAACAGAGAAACACAACTCGATATTTATTACCCTCATTCTGCAGTTTTTTTTAGAAATATCCCACGTGTCCCTAGTGTATTACTTGACTGCAACACAGACCTCAGAATCTCAGGAACACCTTATGGAGTTTGGGGCCCCTTATTTTATTAAAATATTTTCCTTGCATCATTATAGGTTTGCAGAGGCCTTTAGGCTCCAAAACATATGTAACATCCCCAAAAATACCCTATTTTGGAAACTTTTATTAGAATTGGGCTGAGAAAATGAAAATAGTATTTTTTTCGGATAATAAAATACATTTGGTGTCTGAATTGAAACTTCATTTTTTATTTTTGTACTACTTTTCTTTTTTTTTTCTTTTAAGTCCCACTGGGGTACAACTGCCTTATGTATTGACAGGCAGCCTCTTAGGCTCTGCCCCTAGAAGTGCCTAATTGGCATCCTGAGGTGACAGACCTGGAGGCCATTGTTAAGAAGTGCTGATGCCAGTTATGTATATACATTCTTTTTCTCCCATAATAAAAGATTTATTATGGGGAAAAATAAATGTTTTGTGGACTTGAAGGTCCAACTGAATAGTCATTGTTATAATACATTAAACTACTTACAGTATATAATTCAATGTATTATAACTGTCAGTTTTACACTCTGAAATAGTCTAATTAGTTTTTGTAGATGGCAGACCTGGAGGACATTTCTAGGCCTCCAGTTGCTATAACAACCATCATCACCTCCGCAATCTTGTTATGGGGAGAGATGGGCTATAAAGTACTTAGATGCTGCAGTCGCTGTTGACTTTATAAGTGCAACTAATTGCACTTTATAAATATTTGTCAAAGGGGAAGTTATGACAAGTTAACCCCTTAAGGACGCAGCCTAGTTTTGGCCTTAAGGCTCAGAGCCCATTTTTCAAATCTGACATATTTCACTTTATGTGGTAATAACGTCGGAATGCTTAAACCTACCCAAGCGATTCTGAGATTGTTTTCTCGTGACACATTGGGCTTCATGTTCGTGGTAAAATTTGGTCGATATATTCAGTGTTTATTGGTGAAAAATTGCAAAATTTAGAGAAAATTTTGAAAAAATTGCATTTTTCAGAATTTAAATGCATCTGCTTGTAAAACAGACGGTTATACCACCCAAAATAGTTACTAGTTCACATTTCCCATATGTCTACTTTAGATTGGCATCGTTTTTTGAACATTCTTTTATTTTTCTTGGACGTTACAAGGCTTAGAACATAAACAGCAATTTCTCATATTTTTAAGAAAATTTCAAAAGCCTTTTTTTTAAGGTACCTCTTGAGTTCTGAAGTGGCTTTGTGGGGCCTATGTATTAGAAACCCTGATAAAACACCCCATTTTAAAAACTAGACCCCTCAAAGTATTCAAAACAGCAGTTATAAAGTTTTTTAACCCTTCAGGCATTTCACAGGAATTAAAGCAAAGTGGAGGTGAAATTTGCAAATTTCATTTTTTTTGCTGAATTTCAATTTTATTCATTTTTTTTTCTGTAACACAGAAGGTTTTACCAGAGAAACACTACTAAATATGTATTTTCCAGATTCTGCAGTTTTTAGAAATGTCCCACATGTGGCCCTACTGCGCTCGTGGACTAAAAGACAAGCCCTAGAAGCAAAGAAGCACCTAGTGCATTTTGAGTCCTCTTTTTTATTAGAATATATTTTAGGCAGCATGCCAGGTTTGAAGAGGTGTTGAGGTGCCAAAACAGTAGGAATCCCCCAATAGTGACCCCATTTTGTAAACTACACCCCTCAAGGAATTCATTTAGGGTTGTTGTTACCATTTTGACCGCACATTTTTTTCACAGCACGTATTTGAATTGGGCTCTGAAATGAAAAAAATGTCATTTTTTCCAATAAAATGTCATTTGTGATCAAAATTTCTTATTTTCACAGGGAACAAAATACCCCATTTTGTTGCCCAATTTGTCCTTAGTGTGGCAGTACCCCATTTGTGGTGATAAACTGCCGTTTGGGCCCATGGGAGGGCTCAGAAGGAAAGGAGCGCTATATGTTTGTTGGAGTCCAGATTTTGTTGGATTGGTTTTCGGGTGCCATGTCGCATTTGCAGAGCCTCAGAGGTATCAAAGCAATGGAAACCCACCAAAAGTGACCCCATTTTGGAAACTACACCCCTCAAGGAATTCATTTATGGTTGTTGTTAGCATTTTGACCGCACAGTTTTTTCACAGCACCTATTTCAATTGGGCTGTGACATTAAAAAAATGTCATTTTTTCCAATAAGATGTAATTTTTTAGCAAAATTTCTTATTTTCACAGGGAACAAAATACTCAATTTTGTTGCCCAATTTCTCCTGAGTGCATCAATACCCCATTTGTGGCAATAAACTGCCGTTTGGGCCCATGGGAGGCCTCAGAAGGGAAGGAGCGCTGTGTGTTCTTTGGAGTTCAGATTTTGCTGGTTTGGTTTTCGTGTGCCATGTCGCATTTGCAGAGCCCCAGAGGTATCAAAGCAATGGAAACCCACCAGAAGTGACCCCATTTTGGAAACTACACCCCTCAAGGAATTCATTTATGGGTAATGTGACCATTTAGACCCCATAGTTTCTTCACAGAACTTATTTGAATTGGGCTGGGAATTTAAAAAAAATATATTTTTTCCAATAATATGTCATTTTAGCTCAAAAATTCTTATTTTCACAAGAAATAAAATACTCAATTTTGTTGCCCAATTTGTGCTGAGTGCGGCAATACCCCATTTGTGGTGATAAACTGCCGTTTGGGCCCATGGGAGGCCTCAGAAGGGAAGGAGCGCTGTGTGTTCTTTGGAGTACAGATTTTGTTGGATTGGTTTTCGGGTGCCATGTCACATTTGCAGAGCCCCAGAGGTATCAAAGCAATGGAAACCCACCAGAAGTGACCCCATTTTGGAAACTACACCCCTAAAGGAATTCATTTATGGGTAATGTGACCATTTAGACCCCATAGTTTCTTCACAGAACTTATTTGAATTGGGCTGGGAATGAAAACAAAATTATTTTTGTCAAATAATATGTAGTTTTGGCTGAAAATTTCTTATTTTCACAAGAAACAAAATACCCCATTCTGTTGCGCAATTTGTTCTGAGTGCCGCAATACCCCATTTGTTGTGATAAACTGCCGTTTGGGCCCATGGGAGGGCTCAGAAGGAAAGGACCACCATTTGGCCTACTCGGGATTTTCTAGTGCGAAGTCATGTATGCAGAAGCCCCTGAGGTACCAGTACAGTTGAAACCCGCAAGAAGTGACCCCGTTTTAAAAACTACACCCTTAAGGCATTCATCTAGAGGTGTAGTGACCATTTTGACCGGAGACCTACACCCCATAAACTGTAATGTGGGTTCTCCCGGGTATGGCAATACCCTACATGTGGCTGTTATCAGCTGCCTGGACACACAGCAGGGCCCAGAGGGGAAAGACGAGGGGGGATAAGCTGTGCGGAGTGCATCAGGGTAAGTAAAATTGGGGTAAATTATAAACCAAGGGATGTATGATAAATTTTAAAACACTTTCATACAGAGCTCTGGTTATTCGGGACACGTGTCACATTGATATATTGTGTCCTCCCTTATCCCCCTCTTATAGCAGACTTTGCACCTCTTTTGACTTTTTCCCTTCTTGCCAGTTTGGGGAACTTCTCCTGGAAAGTGTTGCCGCCCTGGTACGATGCGTGTGGCCCCGCTTCCAGAAGTACTGGGTGCCCCCCCTTCTTGGTCCCTAAAGATTAGGTTCTTGATAATCACCTCTTGAAATTCCAGGAAAGTTCGCGTCTGGCCTGCACATCGACGTAGCACGTACGCATTGTACAAAGCCATCTATATGATGTTCCCGGCCAGCTTCTTATACCACACCGCATGGCACTGTAGGGCTTCAGGACTTGATCTTACAAGTCCATCACTCCCATGTACCTATTGTAGTCCAGGATGCAGTCTGGTTTGGGGGTGGCCTTTCCTTCATATATCCTAAACCTGTAGGTATACCCTGATGCACTCTCACAGCTTATACATCTTCACGCCATACCTTGCCCTCTTACCCGGCAGGTACTCGCGGAATTGAACCCTCCCTTTAAAATGTACCAGGGACTCATCAATAGAAATACACTTCTCGGGGGTGTATGCTTGGGAAAACCGGGCACTGGAACGGTCTAATAGGGGTCTCCGTTTAGACAAACGGTCAAAACTGGGGTAATCTCGGGGTGGGCACGGCTCATTATCAGTATAATGTAAGAAGCGAAGTATTGCCTCATTTATTTATTTTTTTAGGTTCCAGTTCAGTTCTGAAGTTGCTTTGAGGGGCCCATATATTAGAAACCCCTATCAAATACCCCATTTTAGAAACTAGACCCCTCAAAGTATCCACAACAGCATGTAGAAAGTTTATGAACCCTTTAGGTGTTTCACAAAAATTTAGAGCAAAGTAGAGGTGAAATTTACATTTTTTTTTTGTCAGAAAATCCTCTTTATACCATTTTTTTTATAACACAAAAGGATTTATCAGTGAAACGCAACTTAATACGTATTGCCCAGATTCTGCAGTTTTGAGAAATATCCCACATGTGGCCCTCGGGCGGTAATGGACTGAAGCACCGGCCTCCGAAGCAAAGGAGCACCCAGTGGATTTTGAGGCCTCTTTTTTATTAGGCACCATGTCCGGTTTGAAGAGGTCTTGTGGTGCCAAAACATTGGGAACCCCCCAAAAGTGACCCCAATTTGGAAACTAGACCCCTTGAGGAATCCATTGTAGTTTTCTTGGGGTGCATGCGGCTTTTTGATCAGTTTTTATTCTATTTTTAGGTGGCGTGGTGACTAAAAAACAGCAATTCTACTATTGTTTTTTTTTCGGTTTTTTTTACAGCGTTCACCGTGCGCTATAAATGACATATTCACTTTATTCTGCGGGGCGATACGATTACGGCGATACCAGATGTTTATAGTTTTTTTTTATGTCTTATGGCGTTTGCACAATAAAATACGTTTTGTAAACAATCATTCACTTTTTGTGTTACCTTATTCTAAGAGCCATAACGTTTTTATTTTTCAATCAATAAAGCCGTGCGAGGACTTATTTTTTGCGTAACGAACTGTAGTTTCGATCAATACCATTTTTAGGTACATGCGACTTTTTGATCTCTTTTTATTCCATTTTTTGGGAGGTGAAGTGACCAAAGAATTGTGATTGTGGTTCGGTTTATTATTATTTTATTTTACGGCGTTCACCGTGCGGGATAAATAATGAAATAATTTTGTAGTTCAGGCCGTTACGGACGCGGCGATACCAATTATGTATAGTTTATTTGTTTGTTTATATATTTTTATTAATAATAAAGGACTGATAAGGGAAAAGGGGGGATTTTTACTTTTAATACTTTTAAATCTTTTATTTTCTTATTTTTACACAACTTTTTTTAACTTTTTTTTTACTTTATTACTTTGTCCCACTAGGGGACATGAGGGCAGGAGGCTCTGATCGCTATTCTAATACACTGCACTACATGCGTAGTGCAGTGTATTAGAACTGTCAGCAACTCACTGACAGCAAGCATAGTGGGTCCTGACGTTGTCAGGACCCACTAGGCTTCCGTCTATGGCATAGCCGGACGCCATTGTTTGGTGTCCGGTTGCCATAGTCACCATCGCCGGCCGCTATCGCGTAGCAGGCCGGCGATGGCAGCTTAACCCCTAAAAAGCCGATCTCTATAGAACGCGGCTTTTAAGGGGTTAATCAGCGGGGACACAGCGATCGGTCCCCGCTGTAGGAGCTGTGACAGCTGCTGAACAAGACAGCAGCTGTCACAGCTCCTGTATGTGTCGGGAGGACGGCCGAAACGGCCGTTACTCCCGAGACGTACTATTACGGCATGGAGCGCGAACGATACAGCTGCCATGACGTAATAGTACGTCAAGGAGCGGGAAGGGGTTAATACCTATCCACAGGAAAAGTGATAACTGTTAGATTGGTGGGTGTCTGACTGCTAAGTCCCCCCAACATTCGTCAGAACCACTAGACGACCTATGTAGATTTTCAGCGAGATTTCACTGATAAATGAAGAAAACAGTAAAAGCACCCCTTTTTTTATGTTATTTCCTATGACAAAATTCCTGTACCACAACTCTTTTTCTTCAGACGTCATTTTCTTGTCATTTAGGCCCCATGCACACGAACGTGCTTTTGCGGCCGCAATTCCCCCGAAAATCCACAGGGAGAATTGCGGCCCCATTCATTCCCTATTACGGCCGTGTTCTGCGGTTCGGTCTTATTGAAAATAATGGCCGCGGCCATGTGCACAGCCCGCGATTTGCGGGCAGCTTGCGGCTGTCACTCCTTGGCCGGCCGACCTGGAAATCACGGCCGTGCACATGGCTACGGTCATGTGCATGAGGCCTAAGACACTGCTCATGTTAGCAAAATAATTTTAGGCCACAGAACATATTTGAAATCATTTTTGAAAAACAATATTAAAGGCTATGTACACCTTTGAAACAAATGTTTGTTTTTTTCGTTTTTAGTGATATGATATGAAACAGATTTTAAATTTACATTAATTAAAATTACAGGGGGGGTCTGTATGGCGTTATCTACAGGGAGACTCTGTATGGCGTTATCTACAGGGAGACTCTGTATGGCGTTATCTACAGGGAGACTCTGTATGGCGTTATCTACAGGGGGGTCTGTATGGCGTTATCTACAGGGGGTCTGTATGGCGTTATCTACAGGGGGGATTTGGGGCTGTAAGACGTTATCTACAGGGGGCTGTAAGGCATTATCTACAGGTGGCTGTGTATGGCGCTATCTACAGGGGGCTGTGTATGGCGCTATCTATGGGGGGCGCTGTGTGGTGGAATCTATAGGGAGGCACTATCTACAAGGAGGGGTTGTGTGATACCCAGCGGAGGGGGGGCCCCAGTCAAAAGTTAGCTATGGGGCCCAGTCTTTCCTAGTTACGCCCCTGTTTGGAGCGACACCTGCAACGGGCGGAATCAAAGGTCAGATTGATTCTGCCCGTTTAACAGTGACATCTAAAGCCATCTAAAGCGATCTAAATAAAGGAGCGGCCTCCTCTGACGTGCCATGAGTCACAAAAAATGTAATAAAAAGTGATCAAAAAGTTGCATGCACCCCAAAATGGTACTAATAAAAACTAAAGCTCGCCCCGTAAAAAATAAGCCATAACATCGCTAAATCCACATAAAATTAAAAAAAGTTATGGCTTTTGAAAGGCGGGGAGGAAAAAAACGATAATGAAAAACGGAAACTGGCCATGCCTTTAATGGGCAAATAAGGGGGGGGGGGGAAATCGCCCTTTTCTCATAATAAGTCTTTTATTGGAAAAATGAAAAAATAAAAACTATACATAATTGGTATCGCCACAGAATAAAGTTCACATATAATTTTAGTACACGGTGAATGCCGAAAAATAATCAATAAAAACACAATTCCAGAATTGTTATTTTTTTGGTAATTTCTTCTTCCAAAAAATAAAATAGTCCCAAAATAGTACCAATAAAATCTACAGCTTGTCCCGCAAAAACAAGCTCTCACACAGCTCGACCGGAGGAAAAAAAAAAAAAAGGTATGGCTCTAGCAAGGCATGGGGAAAAAAACATCCTGATGCGTAGGCCAGAGGGAAACATTCTAAAAAATAAAAAAAAGCTATATAAATTTGGTATCACTGTAAATAAAGGTAATGTCATTTATACTGCAAAGTGAACACTGTAAATTTTTTTTTAGAAACAATGCCAGAATCGCTGTTTTTTCGTCACCTTGCCTCCTAATAAATGGAATAAAAAGTGATCCAAAGTCACATGCCCCAAAAATAATTTTAAAAAAACCTGCAGTTCCTTTCGCAAAAATAAGCCCTCATACGGTTATGTAGATGAACAAAAAAAAGTTAGGACTATAGTAAGGCGGGTAAAAAAACTTCCTGATTTGCAAGCCAGAGGGGTACATTTCTTCAGTTTCAAGAAGTGTTTATCAAAACCCTAGTATGTGGCAAACAGGAAAGGGAGGGCCATAGCACATCTACTAGCAGCGCGGGTGTTTGTATTGTACCAGGACCACACTTTCCCAGCAAAGTTTCCTAAATTGCAAAGGCGGAAAGGTCCCAAAAATGAGCAGATTGTGTTTCATAAGCGGGTATAAGAAAGAACAACATTTATCAGGGCGACACTATCCTGTGCACAACGTATTGCTTCAAAACATACCATACGTCTATGATCATTTTATTAACCAAATTAATATACACTTTTATTATGCCCTGATGTACTCCACACAGCTTATATATGCCCCCACATTATAAGCTGAAATACCAGTGAAACTCCAAACAGAACTACTACCAAGCAAAATCCACGCTCCAAAAGCCAAATGGCACTCCTCCCTTATAAGCTCTACAGTGTGCCTAAACAGCCGTTTACATCCACAAATATAACATTGCCATACCCAGGAGAGCTTGCTTAACAATTTGTGGGATGTGAGTCTCCAGTGGCACAAGCTGCGCACTGAAACGGCATATCAGTGGAAAGATTGCAATTTTCACTTTGCATCATCCGCTGCGTATTAATTTCTGAAAAACAACTGTAGGGTCTAAAGGCTCACTACCCCCTGATAAATGCCTTTAGGGGTATAGTTTCCAAAATGGGGTCCTTTCAGAGCCTCTGAAATTGTGAACCAATGCGGTGTAAATTGCCAAATTAGGCCTCAAATGCGCATCTTTCACTCCAGAGCCCTGTCGTTATGAACACACATATGGGGTATTGCAATATTTGGTAAAAAGAAAGATTTTTAGTCAAAACTTATTGTATTATCATATTTTTGCTGCCAAATGCTAATCAATGCAGAAAAAAATCTGTGGGGTCAAAATGCTCACTATACACCTACATGATTTCTTCAAGGGGCGTAGTATCCCAAATAAACTTTTTAGGGGTTTCCGCTGTACTGGTACCTAAAAGAATCTGCAATTGTGACATGGTGTAACCAAAAAACACAGCGTGGATCTGAAATGGCTCAGAAAAAGTAAAATGCGGCCATCAGCAAGCATGTATTCAAGTATGAGCCAGATCCTAGGGCGTATACCCATAAAGCATCCAAAGCATAAATATATAACCTAAAGAAAAAGATGCCAAAAGACTGAAGATGTAGAAAAATGAAAAAACACTTTATTAGAGAATGACACATAATATACAATGATTAAAAAAGAATCCATAAACCAACAGGTAAAAAAGACATACAAGCCATGCAATATGATATAATAAATGAAGTCTAAATAGACAAAAGGTACTGAAAGCCAAATGGCTTAACCTGGCACTGAATATGTCGGCAAGCTGTATATTAGTTTATAATGAGTACAGAAAAATAGAGGTATATACCATGTACAATGGTCTAGGAAAGAGTACTCAAATACATAATGACAGCGCCGCAGAAGCATGGGTAATGCTAAAGTATGAAAAGTAGTCACAATGAATAATGACAATAGACATACCCATTGAGAGCCCAGGTTTAACATGCACAGCGAGATGTCTGCCCCAACGCGCGTTTCGGCGCAACTGCCTTCGTCTGGGGGTAGCATTGAACAATGTATGTTCCACTTCTTATAAGGAAACGCTGAACAATCAGGGAGTATCCTAATCAGGGATCCCAGATGTAACCGTGTAATAATAAGGATGTAACGCCGCATAATTACCGATCGCTTCCTCGAGGTGAAAACAAGATGGCCACGCCTACCGGAAGCGCCGATCACGAGGGGCCGGAGCCGGACACTCGTCACCGCGTCAATAGACGCGGTCACGTGGGTCCGGAGTCAGGCGCGTCATGAGCGGCGGAACGGAGGCCGACCACCTGAACACCAATCAGAGGGAGCGATGCAGCGAGAAGGTGGGTAACCCTGGATACACAATGTTTGTAAACAGCGACCATGATCCCTAGTAGGGTTTAAAGCGACAGTGAAGAAAATTAGATGTGACCCTACTACAAAGAGACATATATATATATAGGACATTATTGTAAAGAATGTGTCACAAGAGTAACATGAATACAACAATCATAAGTATAAGATAAACCGGAGAAACAGAGTCCCTATATATCAATGTATGAAACAACTAAATATCTTTATTGAGAAACAAGAATAAAATACATAAAATAACATAGACAGAGAATCCAAAAATAGTCCTTAAATGGATCACAAAAGTGTACATTGAGTCACTGTATATATTAGAGAACACTGATAGTATGCAAAATTACTATGACTCAATGTAACTCCAACATGGGGTGCATTGACATAGTAAGTACTTATTGCCTAAAAAGTGGCAAAAAAGCCCCCGATGTAAATCCAGAGTATGCACTTACCCATGTATGGGAGGTGGAGTGTGACCCAGCGGTATAGGATGGGGCGCTATCCTATACCGCTGGGTCACACTCCACCTCCCATACATGGGTAAGTGCATACTCTGGATTTACATCGGGGGCTTTTTTGCCACTTTTTAGGCAATAAGTACTTACTTTTCAGTCACCATAGACCTTTCCAGAGCTAGGCATTTTGCCTGTTTTTCATACAATTCATACTATGTCAATGCACCCCATGTTGGAGTTACATTGAGTCATAGTAATTTTGCATACTATCAGTGTTCTCTAATATATACAGTGACTCAATGTACACTTTTGTGATCCATTTAAGGACTATTTTTGGATTCTCTGTCTATGTTATTTTATGTATTTTATTCTTGTTTCTCAATAAAGATATTTAGTTGTTTCATACATTGATATATATGGACTCTGTTTCTCCGGTTTATCATATATTGTTAGAGTCCTTATCTCTAATTTTTCATATGGGTGGTTGAGTGTTTTTTCCCACCTTTATATGCATTTGTCCTGTGAGACATCTTGTCTAATCAATCATAAGTATAAACCTGAATGGACATGAAAAATAAAAAAATAAAATATAATGAATGAATGAATGAGTGCAATGTGCATGAAAGTGAGGATGTGTATACACTTGATAATGAAAGTGACAATGACAAAGTGAAAAGATAAATGAATAAAAGAATGAAAGTGAGAAAACAAAAAACAAAAAAGGTGATGTGAGGAAGACATGAATCTTAATTGGACCATAAATCCATAATATAAGAAAGAAACATAGTGTTATTTAAAAAGATACATAGTGACGTGTAATAAGTGCATAATAAATAATATATTTATTCATATACAGGTGTTGTTATAAAAAATATTTTTACATAGGAAAATAGTGATAAAACACTGATTATTTGGCAGAAAAATGACCATAAAGCCATAAAAGTACACACAGAGATCTGCATATACAGGTGTCGTTATAAAAAATCTCTTTTTACATGGGTGAATAGTAATAAAACACTGGTTATTATGTTGGCAAAAGAATGACCATAACGCCATAAAAATCCGCACAGAGATAAATCTTCACACTGATTGGTCAATACATATCATAAGGAGACAAAATCAATAATAATGTACAGCGACATCCCAAGAAGTGGAAAACGAGAGATCCAGATATAATGAGAAAAAGAACTCATAGCACGAGTCTAATCTGTAAGAAACAAATACAAAGTATTAAAATCACAAAGACACACAAGATCCTTTATGTACAACAATAATAGAATCCAACACCACTAAAAACTGCTGACAGTCAGAGAAATGATGAAAACCCTGCGGTCTCATTGAGACCTGCGGGGTACATAGTTTGGAGCCTCCAAATCCACTTGCATTCAAGCTGTAGTAGACGTTTTTTGAGATCACCTCCACGCATACCGAGATTGATGTGGTCAATGCCCCTAATCTTTAGCATCCTAGAGTTACAGGCATGATGTAGTCGAAAATGTCTAGGGATTGTCTTAAGCTGTTCAACATTATCTGTGGTTTTTGCATTTTCAATATCCCTGACGTGCTCCCTAACCCTCAAACGCAACTCGCGGGTAGTCATGCCTACATATATCCTGGGGCATGGACAAAGGGCATAATATATGACCCCCTTGGTGCCACAGGAAATGGGCCAACAAATCTTAAAATTGTGACTGCCACTGGAATCCACAAAACTGTCCGAGCGCTCAACATTTGGGCAGCTAATGCAGTCACCACACGGTTTGCAGCCCCATTTCGGACCCTTGGTGCCAAAAACCTGACCAGGTTTGATAGGTGAAAGGTAACTACGTACCATGGTATCGCGCAGGTTGGGAGCTCTGCGCGACGCCATGGCAGGGTAATGAGGTAGCACCTTCAACAGAACAGGGTCGGTCAACAGTATGGGCCAGAATTTGTTCAGAATGTTACGCATATCTGTCCACCGTGAGTTGTAGGTGGTAACAAATCTCACCTTCGATTGTATGCCAGCTTTAGGGGTAACTTGAAGTAGTTGTTGACGATTGACTTTGGATGCTCGATGCCGGGCCATACGTATACTGCGTTGACTGTAACCCCTTTGAGTAAACCTGTCTCCTAATTCCTCAAAGCGATACTTAAGATCTTCCTCGGTAGAACAATTGTGACATGGTGCCCAGAAACCATTCTAGTAAAAGCTGCGCTCAAAAAGCCAAATGCGCTCCTTCCCTTCTAAACTCTGCCGTGTACCCAAACAGCAGTTTATGAGCACATACAGGGTATTGTCGTACTCGGGAGAATTTGTTTTACAAATGTTTAGTGGCTTTTTCTCCTTTATGCCTTGTAAAAATTGAAAATTTCTACATTTTATTAGAAATCATTTAGATTTTCATTTTCACAGCCTCATTCCACTAAAAGCAGCAAAAAAAAATGTGGGGTCAAAATGTTTACTATACCCTTTGATAAACTCCTTGAGAGGTGTAGTTTGCCAAATGGTGTCTTTTGGGGTGTTTCCAATGTTTTGACCCCACAAGACCTCTTCAAACCAGAAGAAAAAAGAAAAAAAAAAGCCACAAAATCCACTAAGTGCACCTTTGCATCGGGGGCCTGTGCTTCAGTCCAGTAGCACACTAGGATCTCACGTGGGATATTTCTAAAAACTGCAGAATCTGGGCAATAAATATTGCATTGCATTGCATTTCTCTGTTAAAACCTTCTGTGTTACAGAATAAATGGATTAAAACAGAATATCCGCAAAAAAAAAATATGAAATTTGTAAATTTCACCTCCACTTTGCTTTAATTCCTGTGAAACACCTAAAGGTTTAAGAAACTTTCTAAATGCCATTATGAATACTTTCAGGGGTGCCGTTGGTTTCTAATATTTAAGGCCCTCAAAGCCACTTCAGAACTTAACTGGACCCTAAAAATAAGGCTTTTGAAATTTTCTTGAAAATGTGAGAAATTGCTCTTAAAGTTCTAAGCCTTGTAACGTTCTAGAAAAATAAAAGGATGTTCTAAAACGATGCCAACATAAAGTATACATATGAGAAATGTTAACTAATGACTAATTAGTGTGGTATTAATATCTGTCTTACAAGCAGATACATTTAAATTTAGAAAAATTCAAATTTCTGCTAATTTTCTCAAAATTGAGGTTTTTCACAAATAAAACACTGAATGTATTGACCAAATTTTACCACTAACTTAAAAAGGCTCTGTCACCAGATTATAAGTGTCCTATCTCCTACATAATGTGATCAGCACTGTAATGAAGATAACAGCAGTGGTTTTTATTTTGAAAAATAATTTTTTAACAAGTTATGAGCAATTTTAGATTCATGCTAATTAGTTTCTTAATGACCAACTGGGCCTGTTTTTACTTTTTACCAACTGGGCGTTCTATAGAGGAGTGTATGACGCTGACCAATCAGAGTCATACACTTCTCATTGTTCCAGCCCATTGTTACAGTGTGATTGTGCAGTGAAAGAAGCTGGGCTGGAACAATGAGAAGTGTATGACACTGATTGGTCACTGGTCAGCGTCATACACTCCTCTGTACAATCGCCCAGTTGGTAAAAAGTAAAAACATGCCCAGTTGGTCATTAAGAAACTAATTAGCATAAATCGAAAATTGCTCAAAAATGATCATTTTTCAAAATAAAACACTTATCTACATTACAGCGCCAATCACCTTATTTAAGAGATGGGGCACTTATCTGGTGACAGAGCCTCTTTAAAGTACTATGTGTCACAAGAAAATCTCAGAATTGCTTGGATAGGTGAAAGCATTCAAAAGTTATTACCATATAAAGTGACACGTCAGATTTGAAAAATGGGGCTGCGTCCTGAACATGCCATCTAGTCCACGTCCTTAAAGGGAATGTGTTGCCAGAAAAACATGTTGTTTTTTTTTTAATTAAGCATTTAGTGTGTAGGTGATTAAACATTGTTCACATTTTTTTTTTTTTTCACGAGTCAGGAAATATTATAAATTAGATTCTAATTTATAATATTTCCCATTGCCGGTCACTAGATGGAGCTATTCCCAAAATTGCAGCATTGCATGTGGTAAAGCAAACATTGCTTTATGCTGCAAAATTGGGTAAAAAGCCCTCGCTCTAGTGAGCTCTCAGCATCCCCCCCTCCTTTATCCTGGCTAGTGCCGGGATAAACGAGGGGTTTGAACGGTCTAACCTCCTACACTGTGTGTCGCCATTTTTTGAGCTAACACACAGTGTAGAAGGTTAACATACAATAGTAAACGTACACAAACACGAACATACATTGAAATCTCTTACCTGCTCCTGCCGCCCCGGCTCCCTCCGGCCCGTCCGCTCCGTCTGCTGCCGCTGGTCCAAGTGCACAAGTCCGGAAGCCGCGACCGGAAGTAGTAATCTTACTGTCCGGCCGCGACTTCCGGTCCACAGGAAAATGGCGCCGGACGGCGCCAATTTCAAATTGGACTGTGTGGGAGCGGCGCATGCGCAGTTCCCACACAGACGGCGTACACAGAAGTGGATGGGACGGGAGCCGTTCGCAGTCCCTATGGGACTGTGGCTGCCGTATTCCATGTCTGTATGTGTCGTTAATCGACACATACAGAAATGGAACAAAAAATGGCAGCCCCCATAGGGAAGAAAAAGTGTAAAAATAAGAAAAAGTAAAACACAAACACACAAATAAATATAAACGTTTTTAATAAAGCACTAACATCTTTAACATATTAAAAATAAATTTGTGATGACACTGTTCCTTTAAGGCGTTAAAATTTAATATGCAAAAAAAGATGACATTTTGAAATAATATTGCTTAAAGGGAATGTGTTGCCAGAAAAACATGTTTTTTTTAAAAAAATTAAACATTTAGTGTGTGGGTGATTAAACATTGTTCAAATTTTTTTTATTTTTTTGCACGAGTCCATGTAATATTATAAATTATTTCTAATTTATAATACTACCCATTTTTGGTCACTAGATGGAGCTGTTCCCAAAATTGCAGCATTGCAACATTGGGTTAAAAGCCCTCGCTCTAGTGAGCTCTCAGCATCCCCCCCTCCTTTATCCTGGCTAGTGCCGGGATAAACGAGGGGTTTGAAAGGTTTAACCTCCTACACTGTGTGTCGCCATTTTTTGAGGTAACCCACAGTGTAGTAGGTTTACATACAGTAGTAAACACACACAAACACTAACATACATTGAAATCTCTTACCTGCTCCTGCCGCCGCGGCTCCCTCCGGCCCGTCCGCTCCCTTTGCTGCCGCTGTTCCATGTGCACAAGTCCGGAAGCCGCGACCGGAAGTAGTAATATTACTGTCCGGCCGCGACTTCCGGTCCACAGGAAAATGGCGCCGGACGGCGCCAAGTTCGAATAGGACTGTGTGGGAGCGGCGCATGCGCAGTTCCCACACAGACGCCGTACACGGCAGTCAATGGGACGGGAGCCGTTCGCAGTCCCTATGGGACTGTGGCTGCCGTATTCCATGTCTGTGTGTGCCGTTAATCGACACACACAGAAATGGAACAAAAAATGGCAGCCCCCATAGGGAAAAAAAAGTGTAAAAATAAGAAACAGTAAAACACAAACACACAAATGAAAATAAACGTTTTTATTAAAGCACTAACATCTTTAACATATAAAAAAATTATTTGTGATGACACTGTTCCTTTAACCTAAAGGATTAAGAAACATCCAAAATTCTGTTTTGAAAAGTTTTTTGTGTGCAGTTTTTAAAATAGGGTGATAAATAAGGGGTTTCCGACATATAGACACCTCAAAGCCATCTAAGAACTGAACAGGTCCCTAAAAAAAATAGGTATGCACATTTTCTTGAAATGTGAGAAATTACGAGTTATAAGCCTTGTAATGGCCTAGAAAAATAAAAGAACTTTCAAAAAATGGTACAAACATAAAGTAGCAATTTGGTAGATGTAACCTAGTAACTATTTTGTATGGTATTACAGGCAGATACATTTAAATGTAAAAAATTTAAAAAATGCTAATTTCTCCAAATTTTCGTGTTTTTCACAAATAAACACTGAATATACGTACCAAATTTTACCACTAACATAAAGTACAATGTGTCACGTGAAAATCTCAGAGTCGCTTGGATAAGTAAAAGCACTACAACGTTCTAACCACACTTCAGATTTGAAAAATGAGGCTGTCAGGAAGGTCAAAACTGGCTACAGCGGCACGGGGTTAAAGTTCAAGTGTCTGACTGTTGTGCCCGCAGTCGCGGACTGCCAGCCCACACAACCTACTTACCCCTGACAGCCGTGATCGTGAGACACTCTTCCTGCCGGAGTCGCCAGCACATGCGGTTGCAGTTCCACACTGTCGCCCGTGGGGTGACGGAGCGCGCTCCTCCCGGCCTTAAAGGGCCAACGCACGCACCAAAGTAAAAGTTCCCTAGCCAATTCCTCTGCACCCTAAACTATTTAAAGGACCCTGCCCTTTCCCTCCTTGCCTGAGTAGCGTTTGTATTCCTGTGTTCGTCTATGAAAATGGTCCCTTAGTTGTATCCTGCTCCCAGCGTTCCCGTATCCTGCTTCCCGTATCCTGTTGCTGTGTTTGTTCATGAGACTAAGCCTATTGTTGGAATCGTGTGTGCCTCATCTGTCACGTCCGGTGTCAGTAACATCGATCCTCTTACCTCCCACACTCCATCTTCTTCACTTTCAGCATTTGACCCAATAACAGAAGAAGTCCCTAGGCTCCTTTATTCTTCTCATCCTACTACCTGCTCTAGTGATCCTATCCCCTCACACCTCGTCCAGTCCCTCTCCCCAGCTGTCACTAGTCACCTGACTAAAATTTTTAACTTCTCTCTTTCTTCTGGGATCTTTCCCTCCTCTTTAAACATGCCATTACAAATCCAATACTGGAAAAACCAACTCTTGACCTATCACTGATCTCCCCTTCATCTCCAAACTCCTGGAACGCTTGGTCTACTTTCTCTATCTCTACTCTTATCCGCTATGTCTCTACTAACTCCATTCTTGACCCCTTACAATCTGGTTTCCGCACTCTACGCTCCACAGAAACTGCCCTTACTAAAGTCTCAAACGATCTCTTGGCGACAGTAAATCTAACAGTAAATACTCTCTCCTGATTCTTCTGGATCTCTCTGCAGCCTTTGACACTGTAGACCACAAACTCCTACCTAACATGCTCCACACTATTGGCCTTAAAGACACTGCTCTCTCTTGGTTTTCTTCCCATCCTTCTGATGGCTTGTTCAGTGTATCATTTGCTGGTTCTACTCCTTCTCCTCTTCCCTTTGCTATCAGGGTTCTTTAGGGATTATTCCTAGGTCCGCTTCACTTTTTTCTCTACACAGCCCCTATTGGACAAACCATCAAGAGATTTGGCTTCCAGTACCATCTCTACGCTGATGGCATCCAATTATATGCCTCTTCCCATGACATCACACCTGCTCTAATACAAAACACCATTGATTGTCTGTCCGCTGTCTCTATATCATGTCCTCTATCTGAAACAGAATCTTTCTAAAACTTAGCTCCTTGTGTTCCTACCATCTACTAACCTACCTAGACCTGATGTCTCCATCTCAGTGTGTGGCAGTACCATAGCTCCCAGGCAGCACGCCCGCTGTCTTGGGGTTATTTTTTACCCAGAACTTTCCTTTACGTTACACATTCAATCACTTACACGCTCCTGTCACTTTCACTTTAAAAACATCTCCAGAATCTGTCCTTTTTTACTGTGGAAACAGCCAAAACTCTCATTGTCACTCTGATTCACTCTTGTCTTGATTACTCTAACCAATTACTAATCGGTCTTCCACTCATTAAACTCTCACCTCTCCAATGTATCCATAGTCCATCAGCCAGGCTCATCTTTCTCACCAACTGCTACACCAACACATCTACCCTCTACCAGACACTGCACTGGTTTCCCATACCCCTCAGAATTAAATTCAAACGTATTACTCTCACACACAAAGATCTACACAGTGCTGCACCACCTTACATCTTCTTTCTCATCTCTGTCTACCACTCTACTCGCGCCTTACGTTCTGCCAACAACCTTAGATTAACATCCACCATAATCCGAACCTCGCTCTCCCATCTCCAAGATTTTTCTCGTGCTGCACCAGTACTCTGGAACGCACTACCCCAGACAATCAAATCAATTCCTAACATCCACAGTTTTAAACATGCCCTGAAAACACATCTTTTTAGATAGGCCTATAACATTCCCTAATCTGATTACTTTCCCTGGCCCCTTTTAATTTAGTCATGAGAACTTGACATGAGAACTCAGCAGTATCCCCCACACTCCTTGAACCCTAATGCACTTCATTTCTGTCATACACAGACACTGGCTGGTGACCGCCTCATGCAGCTTTATGTGTACTACCCCATATGTATAAGATGGCTGGACCATTGCACTTAACAAGCACCTTTACATTTTGTGTCTCCTTTATTTCTTCATAGCTTGTAAACTCTTGTGAGCAGGGTCCTCACTCCTCTTGTTTGAATTGTAAATGAGTTTTGTCAATATGTAATGTCTGAAATTGTCTGTACAATGTACCCCCTGAATTGTAAAGTGCTGCGGAATATGTTGGCGCTATATAAATAAAGATTCTTATCTGCCACGTCCAGTGTCGTCTGCCATGCCAAGCATCATCTGAGCCACGTGTCTGATACTTCGAGTATTTGCCAGATCATCTCCCCAGGTACTCTTATCCGAGAGACTGTTATGGACTGTTGTTTGGCCAGCTGTTTCTCCGCTATGGCGGAGCGGCCTAGTGGCTCCACATACCTCACAGGTGTTACAGTACGCCTCACAGGCATACGCTCAGGCAATGGATCCTGCTGGTCAGCCCAAGACTACAACGGCATTCCAAACGATGCAAGCAGACTTGCATGACCAACGGGCACGGCAAGAGCAGCTCCTACAACTCCATCGTACATCGTTTGTATCCTCCTACTGCAACCACCACGGTTTCTCCTGCTGCTTATCCTCCAGTCAGTGCGT
Source organism: Rhinoderma darwinii (assembly GCF_050947455.1). Classification (NCBI taxonomy): domain Eukaryota; kingdom Metazoa; phylum Chordata; class Amphibia; order Anura; family Rhinodermatidae; genus Rhinoderma; species Rhinoderma darwinii. Next base: position 68,941,629 of record NC_134693.1, on the reverse strand, counting down.
ATTCCAGAATCTCTCTGCCGCTACCATCTCGCTACAATGGGGATGCTAAGACCTGCAGAGTTTTCATTAACCAATGCCATATCCACTTCAAGCTGCACGCAAGTCTGTTTCCCTCTGATGAGACCAAGATCACCTTCATCATCTCCCTCCTCTCTGGCAAGGCCCTGGCATGGGCTAATCCCATATGGTAACGTGAGGGTCCAGAGACCTCCAATTTGCAGTTGTTTCTACAAACTTTCTGCATTGTCTTTGAGGAACCTGGTCGGTCATCTTCCGCAGCTGCATCTGCTCTGACCCTCCGTCAAGGAGAAACCACGGTTGGAGAACATGTTATCCAGTTTCATACCCTGGCAATGTAACTTGCCTGGAACAATGAGGCTTTAGTTGCTATCTTCTGGAATGCCCTCATTTTGTTGGCAACCCAGATCGCCATGAGAATCCAGGAAGGTTCGGCGGGCAGAAAGCTCCCCAGACTGGTACCCAAGTTCCAGCGACCTCTACTGCCCTCTTATGTTGTTCCACCTGAGGAACCCATGCAAGTGGAACGACTCAAATTATCCGACCAGGAGAAACATCGTAGACTCTTTTCTGGACTATGTGTAAAGGATCTGCCAGGCACAGCTTCTGTGTCAACGCCCATAGGTAATCAGTCTGCACCTGCTTCTATGTCTGTGAGACTGACTCCATCTTCCACCACCCAGGATGGCAGGCTTAGGAGTGGGAGAGCCTATCACAGCCTGGCCAGACAGAGCTAGCTCCCGCCCACTGTCTATTTGTACCTGCCTTTCCTGTTCCTCCTTTGCCTGTGATTATGCTCTGCTTGTTTCCTGGCTCTGCTGCTTGAACTACTGATCCTTTGCTTGTTATTGACCTTGGCTTACTGACCACTCTCCTGCTCAGCATTTTATACCTTGTGCACTCCTGGTTTGACTCGACTCGTTCACTACTCTCGTTGCTCACGGTGTCTCCGTGGGCAGCTGCCCCGTTTCCCTAGCTTCTGTGTACCCTTGTCTGTTGTGCACTTACTGAGCGCAGGGACCGTCGCCCAGTTGTACCCCGTCGCCTAGGACGGGTCATTGCAAGTAGGCAGGGACTGAGTGGCAGGTAGATTAGGGCTCACCTGTCTGTCTCCCTATCCCGTCATTACACCTCCTGTCCAGACATCTATGATGGATCTCTACCGACCATGACCCATTTCTGCAGTTTTCCGCTCAGTATCTTCAGCTTCTCACTTTTAAAACATTTCTGCACCTATAAACGAAGTTAAAATTCTCAACACCTCTAAATAGAATAAAGCGCCATACACTGTGTCCCTGATTATGATAGTACCATACACTGTCACACACACACCGGGCTCCCTGTAGAATGTACCACACAGCCCTGTAGATAGTGACCTACATAGAAGCCCCTGTAGTGTCCCACATACAACCCTCTGTAGATAGTGTTCACATATGGACTCAAGAGCTGCAAGGCAATAGTGCTAACCACTGAGCCACCGTGCTGCCCTACATATGGCTTCTCTTATAGCTAGTGCTCCACGTATAGCCCACCTCTGTATATAGTCTCACATTTAGCTCCCCCTGTATATAGTGTCCCACATGTAGCCCACCCCTGTAGACAGTGCCCTAAATATAGCCACCCTGTAGCTAGTGCCCCGCAGGTAACCCATCCCTGTATATAGTGTCCCACATATAGCCCACTCCTATAGAAAGTGCCCTAAAAAATAGCTCCACTACCGTTCAAAAGTTTGGGGTCACCCAGACAATTTTGTGTTTTCCATGAAAACTCACTTATATTTATCAAATGAGTTGCAAAATGACTAGACAATATAGTCAAGACATTGACAAGGTTAGAAATAATGATTTTTATTTGAAATAATAATTTTCTCCTTCAAACTTTGCTTTTGTCAAAGAATGCTCCATTTTCAGCAATTACAGCATTGGCATTCTAGCTGTTAATTTGCGGAGGTAAAGCGGGAGAAATTTCACCCCATGCTTCCAGACGCCCCTCCCACAAGTTGGATTGGCTCGATTGGCACTTCTTGCGTACCATACGGTCAAGCTGCTCCCAGTTTAATCGAACTCACAAATGTAATGCTCCAGATTCTCAACTAGCTGAAAGGAAGGTCAGTTTTATAGCTCCTCTAAACAGCAAAACAGTTTACAGCGGTGCTAACATAATTGCACAAGGGTTTTCAAGTGTTTTCTAATCATCCATTAGCCTTCTAACACAGTTTGCAAACACAATGTACCATTAGAACACTGGAGTGATGGTTGCTGGAAATGGGCCTCTATACACCTATGTAGATATTGCATTAAAAACCAGACGTTTGCAGCTAGAATAGTCATTTAGCACATTAACAATGTATAGAGTGTATTTCTGATTAATTTTATGTTATCTTCATTGAAAAAAACATGTGCTTTTCTTTATAAAAATAAGGACATTTCTAAGTGACCCTAAACTTTTGAACGGAAGTATAGCTCCCCCGGTATATAGTGCCCCACATATAGACCCCCCCGTAGATAGTGGCCCTTTTATATACCCCCCTGTATATAGTGGCCCACATCCCCACCTATAGACCCCCCCTGTAGACAGTGGCCCACATCCCCACATATAGACCCCCCTTTAGATAGTGGCCCACTTATAGACCACCTGTAATGACGGGGTAGGGAGACAGACAGGTGAGCCCTAATCTACCCGCCACTCAGTCCCTGCCTACTTGCAATGACCCGTCCTAGGCGACAGCGTACAACTGGGCGACGGTCCCTACGCTCAATAAGTGCACGACAGACAAACAGACAAGGGTACACAGAAGTTAGGGAAATGGGGCAGTTGCCCACGGCAGCACCGTGAGCAACAAGAGTAGTGAACGAGCCGAGTCAAACCAGGAGTGTACGAGGTACCAAACGCAGAGCAGGAAAATTGTCAGTAAAGCCAGGGTCAAAATGAAGAAGAGGACAAATGTTCAAGCAGCAGCAGAGCCAGGAAACAGAATCACAGGCAAAGTTGGAGCAGGAAATGCAGGTATAAATAGACAGAGGGCGGGAGCTAGCTCCGTCTGGCCAGGCTGTGATAGGCTCTCCCACTCCTCAGCCTCCCAGCCTGACTGGTAGAAGATCGGGTCACTCTCTCAGACTTAGGAGCAGGTGCAGACTGATTACCCACGGGCGTCGACAGAGAATCTGTGTCTGGCAGATCCTTTACACCACCCCTGTATATAGTGGCCCAAATATAGACCGCCCTGTATATAGTGGCCCACATCTACACATATAGACCCCCCTGTAGATAGTGTCCCTCATATAGACCCCCCTGTAGATAGTGGCCCACATATAGACCCCCCTGTAGATAGTGGCCCACATATAGACCCCCCTGTAGATAGTGGCCCACATATAGACCCCCCTGTATATAGTAGGCCACAGCCCCACATATAGACCCCCCTGTAGATAGTGGCCCACATCCCCACATATAGACCCCCCTGTAGATAGTGGCCCACATCCCCACATATAGACCCCCCTGTAGATAGTGGCCCACAGCCCCACATATAGACCCCCCTTTAGATAGTGGCTCACATCCCCACATATAGACCCCCCTGTATATAGTGGCCCACATATAGACCACCCCTGTATATAGTGGCCCAAATATAGACCGCCCTGTATATAGTGGCCCACATTGACACATATAGACCTCCCCTGTAGATAGAGCCCCACTATAGATAATGCCACTCACAGTTTTATGAGAAAAAAACAAAAAACGTTACATACTCACATGATCCCGTTCCCACGCTGTGGCAGGTCTGCTGGAGCTGAACAACGCGTCGTTCAATGTCGCTGATTGGCGGGGCAGAATGACTTGCCCCGTCAATCAGCGCCTTTCAAGCTCGGAAGCGGCGCGATGACTTCATCCCGCCGTTAGCCAATCAGCGTCATTGTAAGGGGCTGAATGGTCGGGCATGTTCCGGAACATGGCCGGCCATTCAGCGCTAATGCATGTATTTGGCTGTCGCTAGCACCGGGGCCCCCTCCGATGCTAGCGACTCCTACGGGCATGAGAGGGCCTGTGTCGTGCGGCCCATACTTTTTGGAGGCTCTGCGACGCGGGCCCCATAATAGCGGCGCTACCGCTGTAGCAGCCACAACAGCTACTAGCCGGCGCCAACGAGCATATGGGGGGGGCGTGTCGCGGGCCCCGTAGCAACCGCTACGGCTGCTACCGCGGTAGTTAGGCCATGTGATTCTGCAGCCTGTGATTGGCGAGTGGTCACATGGGATGCAACGTCAACTCCAGAGGCCGGACTTCAGGAAGGAGGGAGTTGTGGACACGCAACACTTGGCTTTTTGTTGCTGGTTTTGCATCCCCATTGAATTCAATGGGACAAACCAGCAACAGAAAATCAACGAAAAACTAGCATAAATTTACATGCTGCGGAATTAAATTCCGCACCGCACATCAATTTAACATTTACGCCGCGTTTTTTTCCGCAGCGTGGGCATGAGATTTTCAAAATCTCATCCACTTTGCGGCTACTGTAAATGCTGCGGAATTTCCGCACACAATTCCGCACGTTTACACTTCGTGGGAACCCGGCCTAACTGGACTGACACTTTAATTAGACACAGAGGGTGAACAACTTTTCATCTTCTCAATCCTTTTGTGAAAAAAATAAAGACCCCCGCATATGTGACTATAAGAGATCCAGTATACCCTCTGATTGCTAAGGGGAGTGATAACATGTACAAAAGTTCATATTATTCCCGTTATTTCTTTTCTTTTTTTATAGACAACTTTGTTTTCTTAAAACAAGGGGATCCTGCCAAAAATGTACACACTGCGCGGTATACAGCTTTTCACAATTGGCGCAAATGACGTATGAAACTGTAGATCACACAGTTGCATACATCAGCATTGTGCGCGAATATTAATATTATAATTTTTACTACTGATAAATGTGCTAAATGTTCCCCTCTTTAGGGAATTTGTTTTACATGTCGCCTCCCTGTCATTTTATTGGATCAATTTTGCTCGTGAGGGGGAAAATGCAATCCCAATGTACATTAGGAAATGCTGAATATATATATATATACACATACATACACGCTATATGATACAAATAACATGTACAGCTGTATTTTAGGGTTACCAGATGTGATCCTAGCCTGGTCTGAAATAGTTACTGTTGTCACTCACTATGTGAGCCTGTAGTAAGAACTATCACAAGAGGAAAGGAATGCGGCGTGTCAGTGATGAGTGCGCAGCGTGTATCCTCCGTGAACGCCCCTCGTGTATCCTCCGTGAACGCCCCTCGTGTCTTTCTTCCATATAAGGTTGTAGTGTAAACCAGGAAGAGTCTCTGTCATGACATGCCTACCCCGCGGGCTTTCGTCCTCACATTCTTACTGCAAAGGAAACAGATTTCCAGATTAACCCCCTGTCCGTACAGTTATTTCGCCCCCACCCCCCGCTGATGCTCAGTCCCTGCGGCGTGAGTTTATGTGCAGCACGACGTTTCACTATCCCGCGCTCTTCTAGGTCCCCACTATAGAAACATAAGTTGCTTTGCATTCATTAGCATTTCTCCTCACAGACATGTTCATGGACTTTTCTGACGCGCCACAGACTGAACTGCACGAGTCTGTATTGTCCGGCCATATTCCCTCTATAAGCCGTCACTAATGAAAATGTATGACGGAATCCACTTTATATACCACTCTATACCATACATCTAGTATTCCACAGGGACAGTTCTCAGCATTGAATAAAAACGTGCATTGCTGTACAACTTCTGCAGCTGGCTGCCTTCTGAACAATGTCACCTCCCCCAATGATGATGATAAATTGCTGATAACCCTGAGGCCTCGTTTACACAAGCGTGATATAAGTCCGTGCGACGCGCGTGCTTTTCACGCGTGTCGTACGGACCTATGTAAGTCTATGGGGGCATGCAGACAGTCCGTGAGTTTTGCTCAGCATGAGTCCGCTGAAAAAAACTCACGACATGTCCTATATTTGTGCGCTGTTCGCGCATCACGCACCCATTGAAGTCAATGGGTGCGGGAAAATCACGTGCACCGCACGGAAGCACTTCCGTGCGAACAGAGTGATTCGTGTAACAGCTGTCAAACTCTGAATGTAAACAGAAAAGCCCCATGTGCCTTTCTGTTTACATCCAAATGGAGTGTCATAATGATGGCAGCTGCGCGAAAATCACGCAGCCGCGCATCATACGCTGATGACACATGGAGCTGTTAAGTGCACAGCTCACGCACACGCTCGTGCAAATGAGGCCTAAGTGCAATATATACATGTTATAACTAGTGAAAAAAATCACTACCGCAGTGGAAACGGGTGACATCCCTCCTAGGAATGGTACGGTCCCATGTAGTGGCGGCCGCATGCATCAAACACCACGCCTGCTTGCTGTGGCCAAGGGCCATACTCTTATAATAGTTTATTATTATTATTATCAAAGGGGTTTTCCAGTCCCTAAAAATTGATAGCCTATCCTCAGAATAGGCCATCAATAGCTGATGGGTCAGGGTCCGACTCCCGGGACCCCCACCGATTAGCTGTTTTCAAGGGGGTGCAGCGATTGTACGAGCGTTGCTTCCCCTTCATTTCTATTTTCTCACTGAATTGTCGACACGCGTGTAGCGGCGATTCACAGGTATTGCAGCCGTTTTGTCACATTGAAGTGAATAGGAGAAAAGGCCGCAATACCTGTGAATCGCCGCTACGTCTGTGTCGACAATTCACAGTGAGCAAGTAGAAATGAAGGGGAAGTTGAAATCAGCTGATCGGCGGGGGTCCCGGGACTCGAGCCCTGACCGATCATTGATGGCCTATCCATCCATTTTTAAGGACTGGAAAACCCCTTTAACGTCTTTCTGTCACAGCCATTTTCATTTTTATTTTTTCCTCCCCGTCCTCTAAGTGCCATAACTTTTTTATTTTTCCATCGCTAAAGCCATATAAGGGCTTGTTTTTTGCGGGACAAGTTGTCATTTTTAACGGAATCATTAATTGTACCCTATAATGTACTGAAAAATGGAAAAAAAAAATCTTCTTTGTGGGGTGAAATCGAAAAAAATTGCAATTCCCTTCATTTTTAGGGCGTTCACTGTGCGTATTAAAACGACATGTTAACATTACTCTGCAGGTCAATGCTATTACGGGGATATCAAATTTATACAGTTTTTTTTATGATTTACTACTTTTACAAAGAAAAAACATTGGCTAAAAAAACATTTGTTTTGTGTCGCCATATTCTGAGACACACAATTTTTTTATTTCACTCCAAATGCTAAATACTTATTGAAAGCAGACAAACTGACGACTGCAGTTGTCTTAACCTGCTGTTTACAGACATGTCCACCTTCATGCAACTTTGTGACAAATAATAATTACAAAAAAACATCAACGTGGTTTTCTGGGCATTTTGTATTGATGGCCTATCCTTAGCATAGGTCATCAGTAATAGACCGTGAGGGTTCAACTCCCTGTACCCCCGCCAATCAGCTGACTAAAGGGGGCATGGCAACGAACGCTGCAGCATTTTCATTGATTACCAGGTACAACTCCGGGGAAGCTCGTACGACCGCTGCAGCCCCTTCAAAATCAGCAGATCGGCGGGGGTCCCGGCAGTCGGACCCAAACCAGCCTGCTGCCACAGTCCCGTCTGAGCCTGTCCAGCTACTGTCTGAAAGTTACCACAGGTACACCGATTGAACTATAGACTTTGTCCTGTATCCTGTTGGCCAGCTGCCATACCGTCAAGGCGGTACGGCCCAGTGTGTCCACGTACCCTACATGACAGTACTGAGCTTTGTTCTGGCATTGTATATATGTACTGAGCTTGATTCTGGCACTGTATATATGTACTGAGCTTGGTTCTGGCATTGTATATACAGTATGTACGGAGCTTGGATTTGGCACTGTATATATGTACCGAGATTGGTTCTGGACCTGTATATACGTACTGAGCTTTGTTCTGGCACTGTATATATGTACTGATCTTGGTTCTGTGGCTGGATTTATGTACTGAGTTTGGTTCTGGCACTGTATATATTTACCTTATCTTGAGGTGAAATTAGATGTTAAATCTACTTTTACCTTAACCCGTTAGTGACCGGCCCATCGTGTTTCTACGTCGGTCACTAACGGGCCTTATTCCGATGCCATAGACTTTTTACGTCGCGGCATCGGAATAAGTAAACAGAGCAGGGAGCTGTCAAATATCCCTGCTCTCAGCTGCCAGAGGCAGCTGAGGGCTGGGGGCGTCCCTGCTCTGCCGGGTGAGATCGATATTAGTATCGATCTCACCCGTTTAACCCTTCAGATGCGGTGCGCAATAGCGAGCACCGCATCTGAGTGGTTTTGGAGAGAGGGAGGGAGCTCCCTCTCTCTCCCACCGACACCCGGCGATACGATCGCCGAGTGTCTGTGTCTCCAATGGCAGCCGGGGGTCTAATAAAGGCCCCCAGGTCTGCCTGGAGTGAATGCCTGCTAGATCATGCCGCAGGCATGACCTAGCAGATGCCTGTCCGTGTTAAACGGACAGGCAGTAATACACTGCAATACAAAAGTATTACAGTGTATTATAAATGCGATCGCAGAATCACATATTATAGTCCCCTAGTGGGACTAGTAAAAAAGTGAAAAAAAAGTTTAAGAAAGTTAATTAATAAAAAAATGTGAAAAAAAATGAAAAACCCAGCAATTGCTGTTTTCTGTGAATACTGACTTTAAAAAAATGTGATAAAAAGTGATCAAAAAGTCGCATCTACTCCAAAATGGTACCAATAAAAACTACAAGCCCTCACACAACCGCATCGGCGAAAAAATAAAAAAACTTTATGGCTCTTCAAATATGGAGACACAAAAACAAATAATTTGGAAAAAAAAGCGTTTTTACTGTGTAAAAGTAGTAAAACATACAAAAACTATAAAAATTTGGTATCGTTGCAATCGTAACAACGCGCTGAATAAAGTTATTGTGTTATTTATAGCACACGGTAAACGGCGTAGATTTAAGACGCGAAAAAGAGTGGCGAAATTTCAGTTTTTTTCTATTTCCCCCCAAATAAAAGTTAATAAAAGTTAATCAATAAATAATATGTCCCCCAAAATGGTGCTATTAAAAAATACAACTTGTCCCGCAAAAAACAAGACCTTATATAGCTATGTCGACGCAAAAATAAAAAGGTTATAGCTCTTGGAATGCGACGATGGAAAAACTTAAAAAATGGCCTGGTCATTAAGGTCTAAAATAGGCTGGTCATTAAGGGGTTAAGATAAGGTAAATATATACATACAGTAAAAACTAAACACAAAAAAACATGAATTTCCAATTCAGACATTATATGGTACTTTAAATGGTGCCAATAAAAACTACAACTCCTCCCGCAAAAAAATAATGCTACACACACCACTCTATTGATGTAAACATTTCAAAGTTATGGGTCTATGAAGGCGGCGAGTGAAAACGAAAACACAAAAAATGGCTTGGACTTTAAGGGGTTAAACAACAGAGACTGGTTCTTTATATTTACACTCAGCAGATTTTTTTTTCCCCCGGAAAACACTAAACAATTTAAAGCTCTTGACCTCTTTAGTGTCACAAAGTAATCTGCTTTTTCTCTTCTGTATGGCTCATTCTGCTTTTACAGCGAATTCAAACTTTTATCAAGACCGAGAGCCTGCTCATGGGCAGCCACCCTCGACTCTGTTTTCTATAGACCGATGCTCACCCTACTCATCAAGACTCACACCTGCCCACCTAAGTTTTTCTCAAATAATCACGTTACCCCACCCTCATTTTTCTAACTATTTTCTCCCACGATGTCCGTGGTTTCAATTCGCCCCATAAATGCACAAAAACCTTTGGATACTATAGGAGCCTGCAAGCAAGCGTAGTTTGCCTTCAAGAGACAAATTTCTTAATCTCCTCTGCCCCACGCTACCTGGCCTCCTCATATCCCCAGTTTTATGTAGCTATTGCACCGGACAAAACCAGGGGTGTGGCCATATGCTTTAAAAGAAACACTCCTTTTGTCTACAAATCCATCCTTGGGGATCCGGATGGCCGATACCTATTGTTTACTGGTTCAATCCATGATGATTTGGTAACTATAGTCACTTAATATGCAACAAACGCTAGACAACCTGCTTTCTTATCCCGTTTGCTTCAATTGGTAGCAGACCACGCAGAGGGCACCACGATAATTTGTGGCGATTCTATTTGTGTGCTTGACCGGAGACTGGACAAATCTACTAGCCCATCCCTAGCTAGCTTTCCCTCCCCACCCTCAGCACTTTCCTCGGCTTTCCGACTTCATCGACAAGTCATTGGGTTGATGCATGGAAAGAACTCAATACCCTCTCTAGAGACTACAGATTCTACTCACCTAGACTTTACTTATACACTAGGATAGATAATTTCTTGGTTAAACCCATGTTTCTATCTAATATACAGGCTACCGCCATCCATACCATCCCATGGTCATATCATAATCTTGTGTCCCTCACTTGTTCTTCCCTCCTATTGTGTCCCCGCACTACCAACTAGACTCTTAATAACACCCTGCTCTCCTACCTGGAAGTATTTCATACTCCTGATTCCGCAATTAGGGAATACTTCGAGCTTAAAGAGGCTCTGTCACCACATTATAAGTGCCCTATCTCCTACATAAGGAGATGGGCGCTGTAATGTAGGTGACAGTAATGCTTTTTATTTAAAAAAACGATCTTTTTTCACAACGTTAGGAGCGATTTTGGTTCATGCTAATGAGTGTCTTAATGCCCAAGTGGGCGTACTTTTACTTTCGACCAAGTGGGCGTTGTACAGAGGAGTGCATGACTCTGACCAATCGGCATCACGCACTCCTCTCCATTCATTTACACTGCACTAGCGATATAGATATATCACTATGTGCAGCTACATACACAAGCCCTAACATTACTACAGTGTCCTGATAATGAATACACATGACCATCAAGCCTGGACGTCATGTGTACTCAGAATCCTGACACTTCTGACTCTTTTTTGTGAGATTCCAGCAACGGATACGAAATCTCGCGAGATCACGGAGCTAAACGAGATTTGGTTTCACTTGCCGGAATCTCACAAAAAAAGAGAGAGTCAGAAGTGTCAGGATTCTGAGTACACATGACGTCCAGGCTGGATTTCATGTGTATTCATTATCAGGACACTGTAGTAATGTTAGGGTTTGTGTATGAGGCTGCACATAGCGATATATCTATATCGCTAGTGAAGTAAATGAATGGAGAGGAGTGCATGATGCCGATTGGTCAGCGTCATGCACTCCTCTGTACAACGCCCACTTGGTCGAAAGTAAAAGTACGCCCACTTGTGCATTAAGAAAGCTCATTAGCATAAACCAAAATCGCTCCTAACGTTGTGAAAAAAGTTTGTTTTTTTAAATAAAAAGCATTACTGTCACCTACATTACAGCGCCCATCTCCTTATGTAGGAGATAGGGCACTTCTAATGTGGTGACAGAGTCTCTTTAACTCTCCCTCCGTCCCCTCATCGGTTTCCCTATGGGAAGCCCATAAAGTGGTCACATGATCGCCTGGATGCCGTTAGTGAGAGACTGCTGCTGAGTCAAACTAGACCCAGTTGTAAAACAAGGTGTAAAACAAAACAAAAAAAGTCTCCCAAAGGTATTTTCTGACCTTTGAGGGACAGACCAGAATAATTAAAAAAAAAAAAAAAGTTAAATAAAGTGCAATAAATGAAATAATAAATACCCCAAAAAAAACGTTCCCCAGGCCAATCATTGTCGTAACACTAGCCCACACCCAATTACCCTAAAATAGACATGTAATATATTTTAAAATTTACAGTAGACAATGCCTATCATAAAAAAAAAGGTCTATTTTAGGGTAAAACTATATTACCATAAAAAAAATAGATTAATAGTAAAAAATCATATTTTTTCACTACTATTTTCAAACTATAAGCCTGAAAATTCTAAAATAGCAAAAAGGATGTGTATAAAAATGATAAAGAAACCTGCATTGTCTACAAAAAAAATGTTGCAAAAATCATGTCGCTAGCCCAAGAAACAAAAAAGTTATAGCCGTTTAGTGAACGCATGCTAAAAACGGCTAAACGGTGTCTGGTCCTGAAGGCTCAAAATAGACCTATCCTGAACTGTATAAAGACATGACTAGCTCTGTGTCTGTCCTGTAGCATCTGGGACAAGTTCTTATTGGTTTGTTGAGCTTCACTTTCAATAAAATTGAGTATGGCCTAAAAAATAAATTCCAACATAGACAATATCATAATCAGACCACACTCAATGGATATGACCATATAATAACTGTGAATGAGTAGTGGCCATAGTTACTATCCAATCTTTTAGTACAGTGATGGTATGCTGGGAATGTGAAAGAAATTAGTGAATGCCAACATCTTGCCCTATACTCCCTTTTGTCTTCAATATCAATTAGATGCTTAAAGAAATATATTTTGCTGTGTTTAAAGAAAATCTTTCTTATGTACACAAGTATTTAACTATCATCACAAAGAGGGCCTGTTACAGAATTCTCTGGTATCATATTCGGTATTGAAAAAAATAAATTTCAAGTATGACTAACGAGGGCCTCCTGCACACCCAAGATCTCCTATTCACACTCAGCTGTACCAAGGACATGACAACATACTGAGGACTACAAAGTTTATGCGCCTGCTTCTGGATCGACTGGGAAAAGAGTTAAAGATACAGAATTGTTTGTTACAGGTGTCTAGTTATCAGATAACAAGGTGTTTTTATAGAGAAGTAAGAAGCGCTACAGAAGAACTCCTTATATGCTAGTTGCAAGTGACACAATTTATGTCACTGTATTGTAAATTCCCTTTGCTTAAATCAATAAATATTCAAATAATATTAATTTTGGGACAACTATTTCACCGTTATTTTTAGTCACACTTATTTGGTGCCGAAACCCGGGAACTGAAAATTGCTGGAATGGAGCCTGTATTGGAACGGAGAATAGACCAAACAGGACTTATTAATAAGGTGAGAAAATTCTCATTCACTCTCCCTGCTCTGGTCCCCAATCCCTCTATCTACGGTTGTGAGTATGGTTCCCAAGAACCTGAAACAGTTATTTGTTACTAATATCTTTGAAAATGTATGTGTGGGAATGTTATTGTAAAAACCACATAGGGAGTATGAGTGATTGTACTGCCTCAAGACGCACCTCTGTGGGGAAAGTAAAGTGAGAAGTTAGAGGACACGATCCTTAGACATCAATGTCTCTAATTTCTGAGTTTATCATGTCCTAACTAACAGTTTGCACGGTGAAAGGATAAAAGTGAATGTATATCAGTGTTACACATTGGACACTGAAGGACGCATCCTGCAGATGCAGCAGGCTTGTCTTTCTCACTACATAAAAAAAAATAATCATATTGCAAGCGTAGAATACAAGAAGGCAAATTGTTTTTAGAATTCTCTTTGCTATCCATCATTTGGCTCTTTTGGGAATTTTGCAAGGATTAGAAGCAGGGATACCTATGTGGGTCCTTCTCTAACAGCCAAGAGCCATAGATTAGTGCCGTGAGAGTTAGAAGGGTACAAGCCCCTTCATCACAGTGGAGCTTTGGGGTAACAGTGATGGCAGACAGCAATGTGGCTGATCACCAGATCAGAGTAGTGAAAATATCATGTAAGCTGACTAGAGGAATGGCTTTGGGTATTCCCAAGGGAGATACAAATTAACTGCCCCCCTGGGCTTGTTTCTACAAGATGGTAAAACAAAAATGAGCCAAATGAGAAAGCAGCTTGGAGTGGATTAATTGTAGCATCTTTTAATAAGCAACAAAGATTCCAAGGTACAGTATCTTTACAGTATCTTAGTGAAAGAACAGAACCTTCAGGTTGTCCGGTCTCCTTGGACAAGTTAAGGAAACTTAGCTTCTTTACAATCTCAAAACTTTTGGTATTGGATAAATTCAATGATATTTCTTTTGGGGACATTGCCTGAAGTCTGAGCAGAGATCTGAACATTAAGCGGAAACTATATGGTTGGCGGGTCGAGAGACCAAGTGGCCATGTTATAAGATTGTGAGAGTAATAATATAAAATGTTACATAGGTTGAAAAAAGACACATGTCCATCAAGTCCAAAATGTAATGTATATTATTCATTAAGAAAATAGCTGCATTTAATAATTTAAGAGCTATGTAAAAGTTTTATGTGTAAGAATAGATCCTCAATTACAACTTACAAAAGAACCATTCAATAGGTAGGATTTATATGACAGTCATAATATCAGTCATAATATCTTCCAGATGTAATATTTTTAATGTGTAAACTGAGAAGCAAAGTGCTACTTTTTATATATATATATATATATATATATATATATATATATATATATATATAGTTATTTAAAAAAAGAAGATCTTGCAGCACTCCAATAGGCAAAAAAGTGTGATTCAATCCACGTCAAGTAAAAGTGCAACGTTTCAGTCCTGCAATAGGAAAACGTTGCACTTTTACTTGATGTGGATTGAATAAATCAGACTTTTTTGCCTATTGGAGTGCTGCAAGATCTTTTTTTAAATACCTGTATTTAGTCCAAGGACCAGGGCTACTTGCTGAGCACCCAGTCTTTTACATATACATATACCTTGTCGTGGGGGGAGTGCTGCTGTTTTCCTATGTTATATATATATATATATATATATATATATATATATATATATATACACATACATACACACATACACAGTGAAGGAAATAAGTATTTGATCCCTTGCTGATTTTGTAAGTTTGCCCCTTGTCAAAGACATGAACAGTCCAGAATTTTTAGGCTAGGTTAATTTTACTAGTGAGAGATAGAGTATATAAAAAAAACAACTGAAAATCACATAGTCAAAATTATAAATATTTATTTGCATTGTGCACAGAGAAAAGTATTTGATCCCCTACCAACCATTAAGAGTTCAGCCTCCTCCAGACCAGTTACACGCTCCAAATCAACTTGGTGATCAACTTGGTGACCATTTAAGACAGCGGTCTTAAATGGTCACCTGTATAAAAGACTCCTGTCCACAGACGCAATTAATCAGTCTGACTCTAACCTCTACAACATGGGCAAGACCAAAGAGCTTTCTAAGGATGTCAGGGACAAGATCATAGACCTGCACAAGGCTGGAATGGGCTACAAAACCATAAGTAAGACGCTGGGTGAGAAGGAGACAACTGTTGGTGCAATAGTAAGAAAATGGAAGACATACAAAATGACTGTCAATCGACATCGATCTGGGGCTCCATGCAAAATCTCACCTCGTGGGGTATCCTTGATCCTGAGGAAGGTGAGAGCTCAGCCGAAAACTACACGGGGGGAACTTGTTAATGATCTCAAGGCAGCTGGGACCGAAGTCACCAAAAAAACCATTGGTAACACATTACGCTGTAATGGATTAAAATCCTGCAGTGCCCGCAAGGTCCCCCTGCTCAAGAAGGCACATGTACAGGCCCGTCTGAAGTTTGCAAATGTACAGCTGGATGATTCTGAGAGTGATTGGGAGAAGGTGATGTGGTCAGATGAGACTAAAATTGAGCTCTTTGGAATTATCTCAACTCGCCGTGTTTGGAGGAAGAGAAATACTGCCTATGACCCAAAGAACACCGTCCCCACTGTCAAGCATGGAGGTGGAAACATTATGTTTTGGGGGTGTTTCTCTGCTAAGGGCACAGGACTACTTCACCGCATCAATGGGAGAATGGATGGAGCCATGTACCGTCAAATCCTGAGTGACAACCTCCTTCCCTCCACCAGGACATTAAAAATGGCTCGTGGCTGGGTCTTCCAGCACGACAATGACCCGAAACATACAGCCAAGGCAACAAAGGAGTGGCTCAAAAAGAAGAACATTAAGGTCATGGAGTGGCCTAGCCAGTCTCCAGACCTTAATCCCATCGAAAACTTATGGAGGGAGCTGAAGATCCGAGTTGCCAAGCGACAGCCTCGAAATCTTAATGATTTCTTATATTTATATCTCAAAATTCTCAGATCGGGATTGCCTGCTTGCTCCTATTACCATTTTGGAATTTGATGTTGACTGCTGCTTATCTCTATTTGTATATATATATATATATATATATATATATATATATATATATATTACACAAAAATATGGCGACGGCACACTGCGAACACTAATGCCACCTAAGCCACTAAATATGTTCTTGGCGCACATATATATATATATATATATATATATATATATATATCTCAAAGGCTGGACATGCGTTTCTTATGGTTGTCATTCTCTGATTGATTATTAGATATAATAGAAGGTATAAGTAAATAAAGATTCTTAACCCGTTAGTGACCGCCAATACGCCTTTTCACGTCAGCCACTAATGGGCTTTATTCTGATACATATGCCTTTTTACGGCACTGCATCAGGATAAATAAACAGAGCAGGGAGCTGTCTAATCTCACCTGCCAGATGTAGCTGAGAGCTGGGGGCGTCCCTGCTCCAACGAGATCGATATAAGTATCGATCTCACCCGTTTAACCCTTCAGATGCGGTGCTCTATAGCGTGCACCGCATCTGAGTGGTTTTGGCGAGAGGGAGGGAGCTCCCTCTCTCCCCCACTGACACCCAGCGATAAGATCGCTGAGTGTCTGTGTCTCTGATGGCAGCCGGGGGCCTAATAAAGTCCCCCAGGTCTGCCCGTAGTAAATGCCTGCTAGGCCATGCCAGAGGCATGGCCTAGCAGATGCCTGTCCGTTTTAAACGGACAGGCAGTAATACACTGAAATACAAACGTATTGCAGTGTATTATAATAGCGATCTGATGATCGCATATTAAAGTCCCCTAGTGGGACTAGTAAAAAAGTAAAAAAAATGTTTAATAAAGTTAATTTAAAAAAAATGTGAAAGAAAAAAATATTAAAAAATATAAAAAATGTACTAATATTTGGTATTGCCGCGTCCGTAACGACCCCAACTATAAATCTATTACATTATTTAACCCGCACGGTGAACACCGTAAAAAAATAAATAAAAAACTATGGAAAAATTGCTGTTTTCTGTGAATCCGGAATTTTAAAAAAAATGTGATAAAAAGTGATTAAAAAGTCGCACCTACTCCAAAATGGTACCAATAAAAACTACAAGTCTTCGCGCAAAAAAAAAGCCCTCATACACCTGCATCGGCGGAACAATAAAAGTGTTATGGCTCTTCAAATATGGAGACACAAAAACAAATAATTTTGAAAAAAAATAGTTTACTGTGTAAAAGTAGTAAAACATACAAAAACTATACAAATTTGGTATCGTTGCAATCGTAACAACCCGCTGAATAAAGTTATTATTATACGGTAAACGGCGTCGATTTAGGACACGAAAAAGTGTGGCGAAATTTCCGTTTTTTTTCTATCTCTCCCCCCCCCAAAAAAAGTTAATAAAAGTTAATCTCTTTAATAATATGTACCTCAAAATGGTGCTTTTAAAAAATACAACTTGTCCCGCAAAAAACAAGACCTTATACAGCTACGTCGACGCAAAAATAAAAAAGTTATATCTCTTGGAATGCGATGATGGAAAAACGTAAAAAATGGCTTAGTCATTAAGGTTTAAAATAGGGTGGTCATTAAGGGGTTAAGCCATTTAGAGTCTCTTGTACACCAATATTGTCATGTGCACTTTGCCGGGCCGGTCATATTTGAAAATCCTGGACAAATTCTGTTTAACCCTTTCAAGACCGAGCTCATTTTGGCCTTCATGACCAGCCCCATTTTCTCAAATCTGACATGTGTCAATTTTTGTGTTAATAACTCTGGAATGCTTTTGCCTATCCAAGCGATGCTGAGATTGTTTTCTCGTGACACATTGTACTTTATGTTAGTGGAAAAAATTGGTCAATAAATTCATTGCTTATTTGTGAAAAACACCAACATTTAGAGAAAATGTGCAGAAATTATGATTTTTCTCATTTTAAATCTATCTGCTTGTAAAACAGATAGAAATACCACACAAAATAGTTCCATATGTCTACTTTATATTTGCATTGTTTTTTGAACATTGTTTTATTTTTCTAGGACGTTACACGGCTTAGAACTTTAGCAGCAATTTCTCACATTTTCAAGAAAATTTCA
The DNA here is from genome assembly GCF_050947455.1 of Rhinoderma darwinii. Classification (NCBI taxonomy): domain Eukaryota; kingdom Metazoa; phylum Chordata; class Amphibia; order Anura; family Rhinodermatidae; genus Rhinoderma; species Rhinoderma darwinii. Next base: position 68,923,485 of record NC_134693.1, on the reverse strand, counting down.
AAAGGCTATTTTTACAGGGGCCAGTTCAGTTGTGAAGTGGTTTTGAGGGCCTTATGTACTAGATAGATCCCATAAATCACCCCATATTAAAAACTGCACCCCTCAAAGTATTCAAAACAGCATTCAGAAAGTTTCTTAACTCTTTAGGCGCTTCACAGGAATTAAAGAAATTATTTTTTTTGCTGAAATTCATTTGTAATAAAAAAAAATTCTGTAACACAGAAGGTTTTACCCGAGAAATGCAACTCAATATTTATTGCCCAGATTCTGCAGTTTTTAGAAATATCCCACATGTGGCTCTAGTGTGATAATGGACCGAAACACCGGCCTCAGAAGCAAAGGCGCACCGAGTGGATTTTTGGGCCTCCTTTTTTTAGAATATATTTTAGGCACCATGTCAGGTTTGAAGAGGTATTGTTGTGCCAAAACAGTGGAAATCCCCAAAAGTGAGACGGTTTTGGAAACTACACACCTCAAGGAATTTATCTAGGGGTATAGTTAGCATCTTGACCCCACAGGTCTTTTGCTATATTTATTGGAGTTTGTCTGTGAAAGTGAAAATCGACTTTTTCTCTGAAAAAATATAAAAAAAAAAAATATTTGCAAGGAATAAAGATTAAAAAGCACCCCAAAACTTGTAAAGCTACTTCTCCCGATTACGCCAATACCCCATATGTGGTACTAAACTGCTGTTTGGACCCACGTCAGAGCTCAGAAGGGAAGGAGCGCCATTTGGATTTTGAAGCGCAGATTTTGCTGGATTGTTTTTCAGTGCCATGTTGCATTTGCAACGCCCTGGAGTGAGCAAAACAGTGGAATCCCCCCAAAACTGACCCCATTTTGTAGACTACACCCCTCAAGGAATTTTTCTAGGGTTATAGTTAGCATTTTGACCCCACAGTTTTTTTGCTGAATTTAGTGGTATTAGTCCGTGAAAATGAAAATCTACTTTTTTCTAAAAAAACATAGAAATGTTTAATTTTTACAATCAATAAAGGAGAAAAATAACCCCAAAATTTGTAAAGCAATTTGTCCTGATTACAGCAATACACCATATGTGGTAATAAACTGCTGTTTGGACCCACGGCAGGACTCCGAAGGGAAGGAACAATATTTGGCTTTTGGAGCTCAAATTTAGCTGGAATGGTTTTCGGGTGGCATGTCGCATTTGCAAAGCCCCTGAGGTACCAAAACAGTGGAAACCTCCCAAAAGTCCCTTTAGGGGACTGGAACGAGCGATCATTAGGTCGCTGGTACAATACACTGCAATACTAATGTATTGCAGTATAATGTCATTTTACAGGCTCCTGTAACAGCGCGATCCCTGTTCCTGTCCGTTAGTCCCGGGTGTCAGATGTAATACACAGCGGACACCTGCAGAATATGGAGCGGGAACAGCGCGTGAGCCCGCTCCATATATAACCCCTCGCACCACGACATGCTATTAAGTCGTGGTGCGCGAAGGCGTTAATGCGCAGCGGATGGTGCAAAGCGAAAATTACAATTTTCCACTGATATGCCATTTTAATGCACAATATATTGTGCCCAGTTTGTGCCACTGAAGACAAATACCTCATACAATGTTGAGCGAGTTCTCCCGGATATAAAATATCATATATGTGGACGTAAGCTGGTGCTTGGGCACGCTGAGGGGCTCAGAAGGGAGGGAATGCCATTTGGCTTTTGGAGCGCAGATTTTGCTTGGTAACTGTTCTGTTTGGGGTTTTGCTGGTATTTCAATTTATAATGTGGGGGTATGTGTAAATTGGGCAGAGTACATCAGGGCATAATAAGAGGGTATAATAATGGGGTAAATAAATAATAATTCGCAGATATGTGGCCGGTGTCGCACTGATAAATGGCGCCCGATCTTATCCACTTTTGGAACACTCTGCACATTTTGCATCGCCATATTCTGAGAGCCAGAACTTTTTTATTTTTACTCCAACAGAGCTGTGTGAGGGCTTATTTGTTGCTGTACAATCTGTACTTTTCATTGGTACCATTTTAGGGTACATGTGATTTTTTTTTAGCACTTATTAGATTTTTTTGGCAAGCAAAGTGACAAAGAAACAAATTCTGACAATGTTTTTTGTATTTTTACAGTGTTCACCGTGCGCTATAAATGACATTTTACTTTATTCTGCGGGTCGGTACGATTACGGCGATACCATATGTATATAGGTTTTTTATGTTTTGTGGCGATTGCGCAATAAAATCACTTTTCAATAAAATAATTTTTTTATTTTTCAGTCAAAAAAGCGGTGTAAGGGCTTGTTTTTTGCGGGACGGGTTGTAGTTTTTATTGGTACTATTTTGGGGTACATGCGACTTTTTGATCACTTTTTATTCTATATTTTGGGAGGGTAGATGACCAAAAAATAGTGATTCTGACATTGTTTTTTAATAATTTTTTTTGCAGTGTTCACCGTGCGGGAAAAATAATATTATAGTTTTATAGTTTGAGTCGTTATGAATGCGGTGATACCAAATAGGTGTACTATTTAACATTTTCATTTTTTTCCTATAATAAAAGACTTATTATAGGAAAAAAAGAATTTTTTGTTTTTGTAACTTTTATAACTTGTTTTTACAGTTTTATAAAACATTTTTATTACTTTTTTTAATTACTTTTTACTTGAAGACCTGCAGCACTGATCGCTGCTATAATACTTTACACTACCTACTAGGTAGTGTAACGTATTATAAACTGTCAGTGTGACGCTGATAGTCACACTGACAGGAAGCTTATGATGACCAGCCTCTGGCTGGTTCTCATAGGCTGCCGTGCATGGCAGACCCGGGGGCTTGGCGTCTCCCCTATGCGGTGATTTGAATTTGGGTACGTACTTTCATTTCCATCAGCAGACACTTTGGTTGTTATCCTTCTGGGTCTAGGCTATACCTTATGCCTATGAGCCTGGTTTTCTTTGCTGCTCATGCTCTATACACCTGTACATATGTTATACTACTATACCATTCAAATGTGGTTGTTTACATAGAAAGCATTTTTTTCTGCACATTAGCACTTTATATATGCACTGTTTTTGCGCTTTATGTGCATGCAAGCACTTAATTGCTATATAAGCAATTTTTCCACATGTCTCATATATATGTTCGTACCCTATTAATATTTAATATATCCTGCATAGGCTGACGACTTTTTAACATTGCATGACTCATTTTTAATTTGTATCTGTTATTTGTTTGTTAATAAAGATGAATTTGTTATTATTTATTACGTTTGGGTTAATTTTTTACCACTTCCTATAGGTTTCTCTGCATGTGTTGGGTCAGAATACCAAGTCACACTTGGTGTATTTATATGGTTATCTCATATTGGTATAATACTTGTTATTTATATTGATCTATCAAACAATTGACACTGTTGTAGATCCATTTACTCATTTCCAATGGGTGATTGACCATATTAGTGCTGCGTGTGTACAAATTGGTTTTCTATGCTAATTTTTCCCTGTGTTTTACACAGAATCAAGTACCGTGGATCCCATGGATTACAAAGCCAGGGAAAGTGCCTGGCGATCCTTGATGGATCAAGTTTTTAGAGATGAGTCATCAATGTCTGGTTTTAGTGGTTCTGAGAATGTGAGTGTACTCCAGAACGAATACAAAAATCTACTCCACCGACGTATGAAGGTCTGGTGGAATAAGGTATTTTTGGAAAACTACATTCAGAGGAGTCTTGTCCCAAGAGGTCTGAGGATCCAAATTTTTCCCTCTTTTCCCATAAATGATGAGACCTTCATCACTAGATGGGAAGAAGTATGTAGTAGCAGCTCAAAAAAATTCATGGAGCTTTTGGTCGGTCTCAATCAAGAAATGCTTGCTTCACTGGATGCAGAAATTGAAGGGATTCAATCCCAATTGATTATATTGATGCCTCCAGATAGTATGTCTAAGTTTAGACAAAGTCTTGAAATCCAATTTTCTGAATGGGGGAAGGAAATCCAAGAAATGAAATAAAAAAAATTCACGAGAGATGTTGGGGATTTCCAGCAAAATCGGGTATATAGATGGAGGAGAAATAAAATAACAGGTGGACATAGCCGTACACCCTCATTATCATCTGTCTCCTCTCTAAGTGAAACAGAGAATAAATTTTCACGATTAAATCATTCGTCTGGCACGCGATCTAAAATAAAACCCACACAAAGACAAGCGGCAAATAAAAAGAGACCAGATACACAAGACCCCACTAATCGTCTAAAGGTGATTAATTGGTCTACGTATACGTTCTCTGAAACAGACATGGAGGTTATAGAAAAAGGCCTAACATTTTCACCCTGTAATCGCTTTGATATTTTCTCCGCAGTAAAGGACCTCAATATGTTCGGTCGTTCATTAGTACATAAAAAAAGTGGTTCCATAAATCTAATCATGCTGATACATTTCCTACCATAGAGGAACAACAAGCTCTAGGGGTCCTTGAGAATCTCTTGGATGAACAGGATACTGACCTATCAGGTAAAATTCCATCATGTATTCGTATTAAATCAAAAAAATTCCCTCCTCTCAGTTTATGTCCTGCTGTAGATTCATTTGTCAAAGCAGTAGCGAGAGAATTTCAAAACATTCCGGACAGCATTAAACAGGACAATCTTACTCCCACACAACGAGAAAGTTTAAATAAATTACAAAAAATGAAAGATATCGTGTTCAAGGCTGCCGATAAAGGCGGTAATGTGGTTGTGTGGCCTTGCCAGATGTACGAGGCTGAAGCCTATAGACAACTACGTGACAATGTTACAAAAAATTGACCTTCAATCCCTCACTCTCTTTTTGATCAATATTACAACAGATACTATCTAAGGCTATACAGGAATATATTATAAATAAGGAATTATCAACAGCACTTACTAATGATGAACCAATCATCCCCACATTGTATCTACTTCCAAAAGTACACAAGAATGACAATTCCCACAGGAAGACCGATAATTTCAGGTAGGGGTAGCATCACAGAAAAGATTTGTAAGTTCATTGATTTTCATCTGAAAGAACTGGTTGTAAATTTACCATCATACATCCGTGACTCTGCTGATCTTCTTCAGAAGGTCAGCGGCATCAGTATTGATGACGATATGTTGTTGGTTGCAATTGACGTGGAGTCTTTATATACCAGTATTAGGCATGTCGATGGGATAAGGGCTACCAAATTCTCTCTCTCCATGTCTAATCTGGAAAAATCTACATGTGATTTTTTGGCTGACCTACTGGAATATGCCTTAACACATAATTTCTTCACATTTAAAGGGAATGTGTTGCCAGAAAAACATGTTTTTTTTTAAAAAATTAAACATTTAGTGTGTGGGCGATTAAACATGGTTCAAATTTTTTTTATTTTTTTCACGAGTCAGGAAATAGTCAGGAAATATTATAAATTAATTCTAATTTATAATACTACCCATTTTTGGTCACTAGATGGAGCTAGTTCCCAAAATTGCAGCATTGCAACATTGGGTTAAAAGCCCTCGCTCTAGTGAGCTCTCAGCATCCCCCCCTCCTTTATCCTGGCTAGTGCCGGGATAAACGAGGGGTTTGAAAGGTTTAACCTCCTACACTGTGTGTCGCCATTTTTTGAGGTAACCCACAGTGTAGTAGGTTTACATACAGTAGTAAACACACACAAACACTAACATACATTGAAATCTCTTACCTGCTCCTGCCGCCGCGGCTCCCTCCGGCCCGTCCGCTCCCTTTGCTGCCGCTGTTCCATGTGCACAAGTCCGGAAGCCGCGACCGGAAGTAGTAATATTACTGTCCGGCCGCGACTTCCGGTCCACAGGAAAATGGCGCCGGACGGCGCCAAGTTCGAATAGGACTGTGTGGGAGCGGCGCATGCGCAGTTCCCACACAGACGCCGTACACGGACGTGAATGGGACGGGAGCCGTTCACAGTCCCTATGGGACTGTGGCTGCCGTGTTCCATGTCTGTGTGTGTCGTTAATCGACACACACAGAAATGGAACAAAAAATGGCAGCCCCCATAGGGAAGAAAAAAGTGTAAAAATAAGAAACAGTAAAACACAAACACACAAATGAAAATAAACGTTTTTATTAAAGCACTAACATCTTTAACATATAAAAAAATTATTTGTGATGACACTGTTCCTTTAATGGGCATTTTTACCTACAGCTCCAGGGAACGGCAATGGGGGCTGCATGTGCACCCTCATATGCCAATTTGTTCCTGGGGCTGTGGGAGAGAGATTTGTTGGCGAATGACCAGGATGATTCAATGGACCGGGTCCTCTTTTGGGTACGGTACATTGATGACATCCTGGTCATTTGGAAAGGCACATCATTAGAATTGGATAGTTTTATGAACAACTTGAACAACAATCAGCTAAACCTCAAATTTACCTACAAATCCAAGCCGCAATGCATGGATTTTTTGGATATTAAATTGACCAAAGATTTAAACGGCTTCCTGCAAAGTGATGTGTACTGGAAGGAGACTTCCGTTAATTCCCTGTTACATTTTTCATCTTCCCACCCACCACAGACTATTCAGGCGATTCCAATTGGACAATTTCTGAGGATAAGGAGGATATGTTCCTCTGATACTCTCTTTGAGGAACAGGCTAAGGATCTAAAGAAACATTTCCTCGACCGGGGTTACAGTATGAGGTCAATAAAAAGAGCGTATCACAGGTCCAAGTATACTAGAGATGTTCTCCTCTTCACAAAAAGAAAAGTAGACATACAAACGCAGGTGAGGTTCATAACTACCTATCATTCTAGGTGGCCACAAATGAGGGAGATCCTTAAGAGATATTGGCCGATCCTATTAACCGACCCAATCCTTGCAAATTATGTGACTAGGTATCCCAGCATTACAGCGAGACGCTCAAAAAACTTGAAAGATCACCTAGTGAGGAGTCACTACGATCCGACCATAAGAAAATATCCTTTCGGGACAAAAGGTCCAAAATGGGGTTGTTCTCCTTGTGGACGCTGTGTGGCATGCCCCAATGTTGAGAAAACGACAAATTTCTCCAATGTGGCAGGTACGAAAACATATACCATTACACACCCGATATCATGTACCATGAAGGCAGTAGTATACTACGCAACATGCCCATGCCCTAAAGTATATGTCGGTCTTACCTCTAGGGAATTAAAGGTACGGGTAAGGGAGCACATGTCTGATATCAAACGAGCAGATAATGAGGAAGCTCTGGAAACCCTTAAACCGATACCACGACACTTTAAGATACATCATTCCTGTGATCCAACCAAATTGAAGGTAAAACGCATTGATCATATTGTTACAAACGTGAGAGGGGGTAACATTAAACAAAAGTTAGCGCAATGCGAGGCCCGTTGGATTTGGACCCTTGGGACAATGCATCCATTGGGTTTGAACGAATCTCTGAATTTCGCTCCGTTTCTCTAATCACTGACTCCTTGCGGGTCCATGTTTTTAATCTTTTATATTGTATATATACAATTGTTATATTGATAACTACCCTCCCTTGTTTTTCAACTTTATTTACAAGGTTCCTAGATACGCAACTATTATTGGAATCACACATAGACGATATGAGAAGTTGTGTATACGTGAAAGGACCAGACCGGAATTTATATTTTTTCCTATTTTAATATAAATATGTATATGTGTCGGTATTGTTTTTGGGAGATTTAAGTGCATTTTTATGTGTATAGTTACTGCTCCTGTTGCATGTGTTCATGTGATCGTGTGCACGTTTTTACAGATGCACATTCACAGAACATATATATGTATATTCCTGTAACCTTTGGTTCTATATGGTTATCCGTTGATGTAAATGGTATATATAGGTTCTTTTGACACCAATATTCATCTTTTATCATCACACATATGCATATAAGATGCTGAAACGAATATGTGATATCTTTTATCATTACCTTCATTATTATTTATTTTTTATTGGCACTTAATGTAACACCTATTCATCATCTTTTTTCTTTTATTATTTTTTCTTCACTCGCATGTTCACTCATATTTCTTTTCACATTTTTCTATCATCTATCGGGTCCTTATTTTAACATACTTTAGGACCGTCTTATGTATTCATTTAGTCTTCCATGCATCACCGGCCGTTACTTGTATTTGGCAATATATATATATATATATATGTTTTCCCCTCTTTACATATACCGGTTCGTTAATGCCTATCATGCTATATCACACTTGATAAACTTTTTCAGCTGCTCCTGCTATCCCCATATATACAAAACACAGTCTTTTGTTTGCCAACAAACATATGCTGCAGTTTAAGTTCATATGTGGATCCCGTGAGAGGGGTGGTGCTCCTTTCAGCCGCAGTCTCCAATCGGGGCTGGATGTGGGCGGCGTTGTCAGACATCTCCGGCTCACATCCGCCCCGATGACGCGGATCCGGAACTGCTAATACGATACTACACGCTAGCAGCAACCACTCAAAAAAGACCATCATGGCTATCCCCGTCGGCAAAATGTATCGAGCCAAAAGAAACTGCAGCTCAAATGAACAATACACCATGGAACAAAAACAGATACCATCCAGACTACACAACAGGGGATAGCCCAACTGGTCACTCAATCGAGCAAACCACATCACCGCCAAGATACCCAGAGCCAACTTACTCAAACAATCTAACCAAACCAGAAAATTAGATCCAAACGTACCTACCTTGGTCCTACAACAGAGTAATCAATTTTCTGAAATTAAACAAATTGTAAACAAATATTTACCTATCTTGATGGAAGACGACGGTCTACGCTCCATTCTCCAGGGGGGCTGCAGAGTAGTAGCCCGTAAGGCACCCTCGCTCGGTAACATTCTCTCCCCTTCCCTCTTTACCTCGGACGAAGTCAAGGCGACCTGGCTGGAAAGTAAAGGTTTCTTTAAATGTGGACAACACCCTTGTAAAACATGTTCCTATGCTCACCCCACAAAAACCTTTTCTAATTCAAATAACTCTGATACTTTCACAATACAAAACTATATCAAGTGTAACACCACATCAGTCATCTACATGATTGAATACATTGAATGTAATCTAAAATACGTCGGATGCACCAGTCGAAGATTCAAGACTAGAATATTGGAACATTTAAGTTACATCAGAAACCCTAACATCAGCAATATCTCCAACGTGGCCAAACACTTCATTTTTTACCACAACAGATTAGCAAAATCATTAAAATGTCATGCGATAGAAAAGGTCCACACCCCCAAAAGAGGCGGTGACTTGCAACACAAGATCCATCAAAGAGAAGCATATTGGTTCTACAGACTCAAAACCCGAGTCCCCAATGGTCTTAATCTAAAAAAGGAAATGATGTTCCTCTACTAAACATTCCCAATGTCACTTACTCCGCCAATAGTGCTCCTTCATCCTCTAATCAATTATATAGACACTAAATGAGAGCATTTTCTACTATTAATATTTTCAAATCTTTAAATAGCTGGCATGCATTAAAACACCTTCTTGCAGCTTCCTTCTAGTTTTCCCATCTCACAGTTAATTAATAATTTGATAGATACTCAATTAAGTCTCTTTTCTGTCTGAACATATTTATATTCATAGTTACAGCTAATATATGCAAATTACCACAAGGGTCACTAATGATTATTGTAATTTAATTGATCTCCAATTGTTTTTTCACCGTATTTTAACCAACTATACATGTTCATCATACACACCTCTTACATGTATAAGTTTTTTAGCCCACCCATCTCCCATTTATTCTCCATTTCTTTCTCACCTTTTACTTATATTTGGCCCCAGTTAATCAACATTATTGACGACTTAAATAAAGACTCCTTTGTCAACGTCACTAGCAAATCATAAAAATCAAATATACCATAAGTCTGGCTAACTAAACATATAGCAATATGGGTTTCCTCACATATACACAAGTACATCTTTCATCCTTTTGAAACAGTTATTTCACATGTCCAATAAAATAAAATATAATACACTCACCAATCGGCTTTAAGCAAGCTCAGGCCTCGCCCTCCAATGACCATATGCCGCTTTGCTTCCTGCCCTGCGTTCCAAATGATCCACGTGATCCTGAAACGCAAACAATAACACACATGACAGACCGGATGTGACCTCATTTCCAGCCGGACCCGGGTGAGGTCAGTACGGATACTTGGCTCCCTCTTCCCAACACATTTAAATTTATATGTGGCGTTTATACAAATTACACTGGTACCACTTCCCCTCTCAAATAAAGATATTATTTACCATATTGACTTACCAGTCCGATTCAGAGTGCGGCACGTCCGCAAGGCAGGGCTCCGACCATACTCCATTTCCTGCTTGCGTTCCGGGAGATCGAGGCCACCTGGAACGCAATCAGTACACACACATGTGAAACCAGATATATATATATACCAAACACATAAGTCAGTCAGTCAACTTCAGCCATGAATAAGGACGCAGGAAGCGTCTGAAACGCGTAGGCTTCCTTCATCTCTGAAACCTCTCCTTGCACCTCAGGACATCACTCCGCTTGATCCTATTTTAAATATGACCGAATAAACTTGGAACAAGTTTCCTTTTTATCTACAGCAGCGCTGGATCCACCCTCCTTTTTCCTACATATCTTTTATCATTACCTTCATTATTATTTATTTTTTATTGGCACTTAAAGAGGCTCTGTCACCAGATTTTGCAACCCCTATCTGCTATTGCAGCAGATCGGCGCTGCAATGTAGATTACAGTAACGTTTTTATTTTTATAAAACGAGCATTTTTGGCCAAGTTATGACCATTTTTGTATTTATGCAAATGAGGCTTGCAAAAGTCCAACTGGGCATGTATTATGTGCGTACATCGGGGCGTTTTTACTTCTTTTACTAGCTGGGCGTTCTGACGAGAAGTATCATCCACTTCTCTTCATTTGCCATAATCTCTGCCTGATCCGAAACTAGTGTGGAAAAACGAACAGAGAGAAACAAAAACCGCAGTAAGTAAGCCAATGTCTTAATTTTTTTTTATAACTCTGTCCCTCCATCAGAGAGATAAGTCTCCATGACTACATGTTAACGCAATCATCGGCCAAAATATATTAGACTGAAATTTGTAATGGGTATGTCAACCGATACCCGACTTCCAGTGATTTATCCAGCTTCCAAATCATAGGTGATAGATATATATATCTGAGAGAAAAGACGACACAAGAGATCATGCTTGTATGCTCAAAATCCTTCTCTGCTCTTTATTGATCCAAACAAGTATATAAGTATAATGACAGGAAAGGTGTAGGCTTTGGTTTCAGCCAATCATCTACAATATGATAATGACTCTGATTCAGCCAATGAGAATATTTCAATGCATTATAATAATTCTTCACCCTCCAAGCCCCAGGTGGCCTGAACCTTGTCCCATGGAAAGACACACATTTCAGAGACACAAGTTAATTTGTCTCCTTCTTATCTCACTAGAGAATGGAGACTGCAGATAAGTTTAAATCATTTAAACAGAGGGCTGAATCCCCTTCCCTCATGGTAAACAATGTCATTGTTCATTCGGCCAAGGCTATTTGATCTGCTCCTTACAAGAGTAATAAAACATACAATTCAAGAACACATAACATAGAATTGCTTTAGGACATCTGCTGACATGTTACTTTTTACTTATTAATCTCAAGATGGCTCCTTCAGGCCAAAAGATGGATTCCAACGATCCAAAATGGACACCTACCATACAAGATGGAGTCCATGCAAAATGTTATCTTTTAAACATATTCTAATCACTTTCACATTTCCCACCTTTTGTTTATATGAGGACATTTTGCATCCACACCTTAAAGGAGGGCTCATCCCCCCTTGAGGACTTACCTAACCATTTCACCTCATCCCCTGGTCATTTCAACAAAATTCCTTCCCATAATAGTTTCACTCATGGGGTACACTTGAACAAAAGATCCAGGATGCTGGGTAATCATTTTAACCTTTGCTGCGAAGCATTGCAAGTGTTTTGTCAGGCCTCAAAATATGAGCCTCAGAAGCAAATATAATGTAATACATAATAACACAACCTGCAGGACACTCTGGAGCAGACCCATTACTCATCCCCCAACACCCTTAAACCAGTTAGAGGGATTGAGACATGACAACCAATCCGGCCACTCCAGGTTCAATCATCTTTAGAATGGTCTTTCCTGAACTCTTCCTTTATTTTCTCAGCTTTATCTACAGTCATACTTGTCCTGCATAATGCCAGTAGGGTCTATATAATGGCAACAGGCCGGGACAACTACTTGGCACATGCACATCCCCCCTTGGGCAGCATTAAAAACATTAAACACATAATCTGTGAAGTGTCCCATCTGTCGGCCACTTTCTCTATATTATGAGCATTTTTTACTGTTAAACCTACTAATATTGGCAATAATCCAAACTTCTCCTCTACGGTACTTGTATTGGTAATAATTGTTGCACTGTCACTTACTGTCCTAATGGGACTTTTACCCCTGCAGATATAACAAGTCATGGGCAGCATCTTCCTCAAACCTAAAGACACCCGGGTAACATAACCTCCGGGCTCTCATTGCTGCCATGTACTTCTTACTTATGAGTGACAACAACCAGTGACCTTCATCTCATACCTCCACAGATCGTAATTTACAGTACCGTGGCATGTTTACATACATTATAATTATAAACCTCAGACAATATAAACAATAGGGCCTCAACTTATAAAATAATGCTATCACCAATCTCATGCTATCACCCTTCTAGGTTTGGGTCCCATCAGTTTATTGCCAGTCCTGTACATCATCGTCCTCTTCTTCTTCTGTCTTCTGCTACTGCTGACGGATACAGGTCAGGTCTTTGGTCTTTACTTTGAACTTTGCTGATGTCATCAGGACTTGGTTTGGTCCTTCTCATCTGTCTGACACCGTCTCTTTTAGTATACGTCACCGGGCTGTACATAGCACCTCATGCTGTGAGCCTGGAGTGAGATCCCACGTAGACGGATTAGTGGAGTTTTATTGTGACTACCACAAACCCTCCGTATCTGTCCTCTTCCTCCGGTAAGTTACTTGTCTGCAAGGCTGCTTAGAATTGTGACACTGCCGTCAGTTCATGACAAACGCGTTGTATTGGCTCAGGCTGCACCTGCCGCATCTCAGTGATGGAGTTCATCATATTAAAAGTCTTCTAGTTCATGTTTACTGGCACTTGCTGGGGACCCCCAACCCTCGTCAATTGTTAAAATAAATGCTAATCTGGTGATAACATCATCCGCATACACTATAAACGATGTTCTAAGTACATACAATAATAATGACAGGCCCTTAAACTACATCAAACAAACACCTTTATGTAAGAAAAACTTCTCTGTTCCACTGGACAGTTACTGGGTACATTTCATTTGCACTTGGTGTTTACACTTTTCAGCAGGATTTATACCTTATTCTGAGCTGATTACTTTTAACAGCTCCTACTCACATAAATATTCACAGATACCATACGTTTTATCTGACAAGTGTCTCAAACCAATTTTTCTACCCCTACTCTGGTTAGTTTTACCTGGGAAGGCCTCCCAAGGTCTGTTCTCTTTGTAGGAGGCGGGTGTGATAAGGTTGGCACCGGTCTGCCAGGACTGTTCTGTAGGCAAATTAAACAGCTCTAACAGAATTTAGCAGCAACAGCTGTAAAACCTGGGACATACCAATTAGATCTTACCAAATCGATCCTTTCAGTCTTGGGGCATATGTGAGGTCATACACCATCAATGCAAGTGCCATCAAGAGTGCCTACCGGTTTACATTCCTTTATCATCCACATTCTGTTAGAATCTGGTTTTCACGCCTTCCGCTCCCAGTTGGACACTTCCTGTGGAGAACAATCTTTTTCATCGGATAACCATTAAATGATCTTAATCAGATAATTCAATTGAAGAAAAACATTAACAATTACATATTTATGTTAAATGTTCACACTGGGCAGTAACTAAAACTGATACCTACAAACTGATTCTTCTTCTTTATATATTTTTACTGCACAGAATCCTTTCACAACAAAAATATTTTGAAATGGGAATCTACTTGCACTGAGAAGTTATCATTTACACAAACATAATACTGACGCCTCCAATAGTCCAATGCTAAGGCTGGTCCAGAACTTTACATAAAACTTAACCTCAGTATTTAATATTCCCACAACACTTCTTGAATACAGTTATTAAACAAACTAACTTTGGAATAACATTTGGAGAACTGCTGATATCTTATTGTACAAACACCAGTTCAATACTTGGGATAAGCACTGTTCCGCTGTCACTACACACAACTTCTGCAGTGGGGAAGATACCGGCCAGGCCTCAGGCCCCCCTGAGAACAGGTCTACACATACGAGCACCTTTTCATACACTCCTACCTCGGGTAGTTGTATGTTCTGCAGTCGCTGGGACGTGTAATCTGGCCGGGCTGCACTTTTCACAGGTACCTTTGCAGTTTTACCTATGTCATGCCGTGCGCACAACATGCAGGCTGCTACAAACCTAGTGGTGGCATTATTGTATCCAGGGACAAGCCAATTTACTGACACCTGCCTGCACATACTCTATTTGCCAGGTTTTTCATCTCTTACACTCTCAATTGGTTTACCCGATGATCCAATAAAGTTCCTACTACCAATGGGCCCATAATTGTGGGCGATGCCAAAAGCGTACCTAGAGTCAGTGTATATGTCGGCCGTCTTACCTTCTGCCAGGTTACAGCCTCAGCGAGCACCTCCAGCTCCGCTCCTTGAGATGAACAAGAAGGTGAGAGTGGTTTCTGGGTAATTTACCTGGTGCCTCGTATCCTGTCTTGTACATACTGTATATGATGAAGTATCTCTACATTACAAATTTACATTAAAAACCCATATCACATATAGATAGAACATTTCAAAGGGGTGGCGTCTTCATTCTCAAAAATAAAAACAAATGTTATGCACTTCTCCACACTCATCTGATAATCCAGAACACTTGAGAATCCCACCCCCATCAGGTCCTATAGATACCTGATTAATACCACAATAAAAATATTCTTACTTAAAATCTGGCATAAAATTAACAATGTTCAGATATTTTTCACCTCCTTCCCAAATAAATCTGTAAAAACTCATGGTCTCTTACACAATACCTCATATTGTGTGGAGACTACAGTACAGCATACCCAGTGCCATATTTACCCTTCTGGAAGGACCTACACAGAAAAACCTCAACATTTAGGTTACTCTCATACACATTTAATCTGGATTACTCATTGGGGTCTATTGCACATTTTGTAGACCTCCTCAAACCAAATTCATTAATTCCAAACAAAATAAAATTGTACCTGATCAGTCCCCTCACTACTCTCCCTTTTTGGACTCTGCGAAAGTAATGTAGCAGGGTTCTAAAACATACAATTCAAGAACACATAACATAGAATTGCTTCAGGACATCTGCTGACATATTACTTTTTACTTATTAATCTCAAGATGGCTCCTTCAGGCCAAAAGATGGATTCCAACGATCCAAAATGGACACCTACCATACAAGATGGAGTTCATGCAAAATGTTATCTTTTAAACATATTCTAATCACTTTCACACTACACTTGTAGAACTTTGTGAGAAGTGACAGGTAACCAATTCTGCCCACTGATTTTGGACAGCTCTTCTGAGGTTCTGATCTAACCCATATGAGTCTCAGACTGCCAGAATTGAGAATAAGAAAACAAACTGCTTGTTCTTTATGTAGGCTAAATTGTGTGATTGAATGTGTGATTGAACTACGAGGGAACTACACTTGTAGAACGCTGTGAGAAGTTACAGGTAACCATTCCTGCCCATTGTTTCTGGATAGCTCTTCTGCGGTTCAAATCCGTGAACCATATTAGGCTCAGACTGCCAAAAGTGAGAATAGGAAAATAACTGCTAGTCGCTTTTACTGTCTTAATTGTCTTTTGCAAATCAATGATACATATGCTTCTGTGAATGCATGTTATGAGCCATATCTACTAAGTGAGGCTGCTAGAAGTCGCGGTGTATAAAGCCGTCCAGCTTGAATGATTAAGTAATTTCTGTGAAGTTCCCATATGAGGTTTTTGCTGCCACAGATCAATAGGAGTCTTGTCCTGTATGTGTATACTCTTTAACTTTATTAGAAAGAAATAGTTTTTAAGTGGGTATTGGCATTTGTAGATATATTTTTCTTGCTCCAGAACAAGGTCTTACCAGTGGCAGCTACGGGGCCCCCATGCCTGGTGGCGCCACTAGCAGCTGTTATGGCTGCTACAGAGGTAGCGACACCACTACGAGGCCCGCTCCACGGCCCCTAACCTATTCTAATGACGTCACCGGGCATAAGGAGCCTATAAGGCACTGCATTTCACTGGCCTGCGCAAGCGTCCCGTCCAGAGGATGTGCAGCGCTCCGTCCATCGCGGGAATGTAAGTACAATATATTTTTTTTGGGGGGGGGAAATGACAATATACAGGGGGGGATTGCTGTATAGCACTATATACAAGGGGGAGAGCAGGGCGGCACCATATACAAAGGAGGGGCACTGTGTGACACTATATACAAAGGAGGGGCACTGTATGATAACTATATACAAGGGAGGGGGCTGTGTAGCACTATATACAAGGGAGGGGGGCTGCGTGGCACTATATACATGGAGGGGCTGTTTGGAACTATCTACTAGGGGGCTGTGTGGCAATACTTACAAGGGGAGAGCTGTGTAACACAATCTCCAGGGATCTGTGTGTGGCGCAATCTACAGGGGGCTGTGTGGCACTATCAACTAAGGGGGCTGTGTAGCACTATATACAAATGGGGGGGCTGATATACAGGGGGAGAAGTATAGCGCTATCTACATGGGGCTTTATGGTGATATCTACAAGGGGGAGGTGGGGAGCGGTATCTACAAGTGGGGTGTGACACTGTCTACAAGGGGCTGTACGGCACAATCTTCAGGGGGGCTGTATAGCACAATCTACAGGGGGCACTATCTATAAGGGGGCTGCCTGTGGCACCTAGGGGAGGGGAGGCAGTCAAAAATTTGCTATGTGGCCCAGTCTTTTCTACTTACGCCCCTGGGTCTTACTACATTTGGTCAAGTATATGTATAACGGTTCTCACCGGTTTGTTTGTGGGTCCTCTGTGCCATCTGAAAAAATTACTTTTGGTGTAATCTATAGACCCCCCAATATAACTGAGGAGATGGAAGGTCAGCTATATAAACAGATGGAGCGGGCTGCACAGGCGGGTACTGTAGTGATAATGGGAGATTTTCATTTCCGGGATATTAATTGGTGTCATGGTTCAGCTTCAACTGCAAAGGGGAGACATTTCCTCAACCTGTTGCAGGAAAATTTTACGGGCCAGTTTGTGGAAGACCCGACTAGAGGTGAAGCTCTGTTGGATCTGGTCATTTCTAATAATGCAGATCTTGTTGGGAATGTTAATGTTCGTGAAAACCTCGGTAACAGTGATCACAATATAGTTACATTTTACCTATACTGTAAAAAACAAACGCAGGCTGGGAGGGCAAAAACATTTAATTTTAAGAAAGCCAAATTCCCCAGGATGAAGGCTGCAATTCAGGGTATAGACTAGGAAGAACTAATGTCAAATAATGGGACAAATGATAAATGGGAGATTTTCAAATCTACTTTGAGTTATTATAGTGCAAAATTTATTCCTATAGGTAACAAGTATAAACGACTCAAATTAAACCCCACATGGCTTACACCTTCTGTGAAAGGGGCAATACATGACAAAAAAAGGGCATTAAAAAATACAAATCTGAGGGTACAGATGTAGCCTTTGTAAAATATAAAGAGCTTAATAAAATTTGTAAAAATGTAATAAAATTAGCAAAAATACAAAATGAAAGGCAGGTGGCCAAGGATAGTAAAACAAAATCCCCAAAAATTCTTCAAGTATATAAATGCTAAAAAGCCAAGGTCTGAACATGTAGGACCCCTAGATAATGGTAATGGGGAGTTGGTCACAGGGGATCAAGAGAAGGCAGAGTTACTAAATGGGTTCTTTAGCTCTGTATATACAACTGAAGAAAGAGCAGCTGATGTAGCCGGTGCCAGTGCTGTTAATATATCAGTTGATATACTGAATTGGATGAATGTAGATATGGTCCAAGCTAAATTAAATAAAATAAATGTGCACAAGGCCCCGGGACCAGATGGGTTACACCCTAGAATTCTTAAAGAGCTTAGTTCAGTTATTTCTGTCCCCCTTTTCATAATATTCAGAGAATCTCTAGTGACTGGTATAGTGCCAAGGGACTGGCGCAGGGCAAACGTGGTGCCTATTTTCAAAAAGGGCTCTAGGTCTTCCCCGGGTAATTATAGACCAGTAAGCTTAACATCCATCGTGGGTAAAATGTTTGAGGGGCTATTGAGGGACTATATACAGGATTATGTGACAAAAAATAGTATTATAAGTGACAGCCAGCACGGTTTTACTAAGGACAGAAGTTGTCAAACTAACCTAATCTGTTTTTATGAAGAGGTAAGCAGAAGCCTAGACAGAGGGGCCGCTGTGGATTTAGGATTTTTGGACTTTGCAAAGGCATTTGACACTATCCCCCATAGACGCCTAATGGGTAAATTAAGGACTATAGGTTTAGAAAATATAGTTTGTAATTGGATTGAGAATTGGCTCAAGGACCGTATCCAGAGAGTTGTGGTCAATGATTCCTACTCTGAATGGTCCCCGGTAATAAGTGGTGTACCCCAGGGTTCAGTGCTGGGACCACTATTATTCAACTTATTTATTAATGATATAGAGGATGGGATTAATAGCACTATTTCTATTTTTGCAGATGACACCAAGCTATGTAATATAGTTCAGTCTATGGAAGATGTTCATGAATTGCAAGCGGATTTAAACAAACTGAGTGCTTGGGCATCCACTTGGCAGATGAAGTTTAATGTAGATAAATGTAAAGTTATGCATCTGGGTACCAACAACCTGAATGCATCATATGTCCTAGGGGGAGCTACAATGGCGGATTCACTTGTTGAGAAGGATCTGGGTGTACTTGTAAATCATAAACTAAATAACAGCATGCAGTGTCAATCAGCTGCTTCAAAGGCCAGCAGGATATTGTCGTGTATTAAAAGAGGCATGGACTCACGGGACAGGGATGTAATATTGCCACTTTACAAAGCATTAGTGAGGCCTCATCTAGAATATGCAGTTCAGTTCTGGGCTCCAGTTCATAGAAAGGATGCCCTGGAGTTGGAAAAAATACAAAGAAGAGCAACGAAGCTAATTAGGGGCATGGAGAATTTAAGTTATGAGGAAAGATTAAAAGAATTAAACCTATTTAGTCTTGAAAAAAGACGACTAAGAGGGGACATGATTAACTTATATAAATATATTAATGGCACATACAAAAAATATGGTGAAATCCTGTTCCATGTAAAACCCCCTCAAAAAACAAGGGGGCACTCCCTCCGTCTGGAGAAAAAAAGGTTCAACCTGCAGAGGCGACAAGCCTTCTTTACTGTGAGAACTGTGAATCTATGGAATAGCCTACCGCAGGAGCTGGTCACAGCAGGGACAGTAGATGGCTTTAAAAAAGGGTTAGATAATTTCCTAGAACAAAAAAGTATTAGCTCCTATGTATAGAAATTTTTCCTTCCCTTTTCCCGTCCCGTGGTTGAACTTGATGGCCATGTGTCTTTTTTCAGCCGTACTAACTATGTAACTATGTAACCCAGGGCAACGCTTGGCACAGCGGGTTAGAGGGGGTTGGATGGTAAGACAGAAGTCAGGACAGGCAGCAGACGTCGTAATGGGTATGGATAGCAATAGGTCAAGGCAGGCGTCGTAACGGGTAAGGATAGCAATGGGTCAAGGCAGGCGGCAGGCAAGGATAGTCAAGTTCAGGCAGAGGTCAATAACGGGAAATCCAGACAAGGCAGAAGGGAAGGAAACAGAGAACCAGGGTACAGGGAAGCTCACGGGGAACTTGGTTGAACAAGCCAGGATTGAGAGGAAGGAGGATCCTTAAATAGGAAGTCTTTTGAATTAAGGCGCGCGCTGGCCCTTTAAGAAAGGACGAGTCAGCGCGCGCGCCCTCTAGGTGGCTGCAGCCGCACAGAGGATGACGGCCACGGAGGGAGGTAAGGGATGCACTTACCTGACGCCGCCCAGGGCCAGCAGAGCATCCGGATCTGGTAAGTGGATCTCGGGATGAGCATGAGGTAATGGAGGGCGCAGGAACCGGAGCAGACGCCGTGGGGAAGGCAGGGAACGGCGCGGCAGCCGTTACAGTACCCCCCCCTTTACGCCGCCTCATTTTTGGCTTGCTCGGGAACCTTCGTTGAAAGTCCTTGATGAGAGCTGGGGCGCTGACATTCTCCACGGGCTGACATGATCTCCCCTCAGGGCCATAATCTTTCAAGTCCACTAGGTACCATAATCTCCCTCGTGTTCGTTTGACATACAGGATCTCTTTAATCTCAAATTCGGCATCAGCCGCAGGAGCAGGATGGACAGGATTTTTATTTTTTTTAATCGGTTGAGTATAGTGGGTTTCAGCAGAGAAATGTCGAAGGAATTAGAGATTTTCAGAGACTGAGGGAGGCGAAGTCTGAAAGTTAATGGATTGATTTGTTTTGTTATCTCATAAGGACCCAGAAACTGAGGAGCTAGCTTGTAACAAGGGGTCTTCAGACGTATGTACCGGGTGGACAGCCAGACTTTATCCCCAGGAAAGAGCTGCGGCGGTATCCTGCGTCTTTTATCCATGTCTCTCTTAAACCTGGCTACGGCTTTGTGGATGGAGTCCTTGGCCATAAAGTCACGGAGGACCGTGTTAGCAGCTGGAACCTCAGAAGGAACAAAGACTGGTAGGGGAATTCCTGGGTGCTGGCCATACACCAAGAAGAAAGGAGAAGAGCGGGTAGATTCCCCCGTGTGGTTGTTGTAGGCAAATTCGGCCCATGGAAGTAGACTTGCCCAGTCGTCTTGTCGTGGAGACACGAAATTCCTGAGGAAACTTTCAAATATTTGGTTGATCCGCTCTACTTCACCATTGGATTGAGGATGGTAAGCGGAAGAGAAGTCTAGTTTAACCTCCAGCAGTTTGCACAAGGCTCTCCATAACTTGGATGTGAACTGTACTCCTCTGTCAAAAACAATATGCTTAGGAAGACCATGCAGGCGAAAGATGTGCTTGATAAACAGCATTGCCAGTCGGGAAGATGACGGAAGGCCTGAGAGGGGTACGAAGTGCGCCACCCTGGAAAAGCAATCCACTACAACCCAGATCACGGTACACCCAGCAGAACTAGGCAGATCGGTGATGAAGTCCATGGCAATGTGCGACCAGGCACGGGCAGAGGATGCGAAAGGCCAGCAGGTCTTAAATGGGAGACTTTATTCTGAGAGCAGGTGGAGCAGGCTGAAACAAAGTCTTTAGTATATTGGGACATGGAAGGCCACCAGTATTGACGGCCAATCAAATTGAGAGTCTTTTTTATGCCCAGAAACCCTGGAGGCATGACCCCAGTGAAGAACACAATCCCTTTGTTTAGGGGGTACGTAGGTCTTTCCTCGGGGAATGTGTACCACTTCAGCTGGAGCAGC
This sequence comes from Rhinoderma darwinii, assembly GCF_050947455.1. NCBI lineage: Eukaryota > Metazoa > Chordata > Amphibia > Anura > Rhinodermatidae > Rhinoderma > Rhinoderma darwinii. The sequence continues at coordinate 68,901,877 of NC_134693.1, read as the reverse complement.
AATCATAATACGTTTGGGATCTATAATAAACTGAGGGCTGGGCTCTGGTCTGTAGGGTCAAAACAGCGAGATAAGGCGTCAGCCTTAGTATTCTTTCCAGCGGGTCTGTAGTGAAGCTGAAAATTAAATCTGGATAAGAATAATGCCCACTGTGCTTGGCGAGAATTTAGGCGTTGAGCAGTCTGCAAGTATAGGAGGTTCTTATGATCTGTGTAGATGATGATAGGATGCCATGTACCCTCAAGCAAATGTCTCCATTCCTCCAGGGCCAATTTAATAGCCAAAAGTTCTTTATCTCCAATACCATAATTTTTCTCAGTGGATGTGAATGATTTGGAGAAAAAACCACAGGCCACCAGTCTCCCTCTACAAGTCTTTTGTGAAAGAATAGCTCCGACTCCCACAGATGAAGCATCGACCTCCAGAACAAAGGGTTTGGTGGAATCCGGTCTATGTAGGACTGAAGCAGAAGAGAAGGCAACTAAGAGCTTGGAAGGCAGCTTCAGCCTCCGTGGTCCAGTCTTTGGCATTAACCCCCTTTTTGGTCAGTACAGAAATAGGAGCAGTCATAGAGGAGCAGTGAGGAATAAACTTGCGGTAATTTGCTAATCCCAGCAGGCGTTGGACCGCTTTGAGTCCTTGCGGACGAGGCCAGTTGAGAATTGAGGATAGCTTGGCTGGATCCATTTGAAGTCCCTGGTCGGAAATGAGATACCCCAGGAAAGGCAGGCTGGTTTTCTCGAAGAGGCATTTCTCTAGTTTGGCAAACAGAGAGTTCTCTCACAGACGCTGTAACACTTGGCGCACATGAACACAATGGGTTTGAATATTGGGAGAAAAGATTCAAATGTCATCTAGGTATACCACCACACAGCTGTACAATAGATCCCGAAAAATGTCATTAACAAAAGCCTGGAAAACCACAGGAGCATTACAAAGTCCAAAGGGCATGACGAGGTATTTAAAATGCCCATCACGAGTGTTGAATGCGGTTTTCCATTTGTCTCCCTCGCGGATACGGATGAGGTTATAAGCTCCACAAAGGTGTAGTTTGGTGAAAATTCTCGCCCCCTGTAGGCAGTCAAAGAGTTCAGAGATCAATGGTAACGGGTACTTGGTTCTTTAGCGTGATATTATTCAATCCACGGTAATCAATACAAGGAAGCAGGGAGCTGTCTTTTTTCCCCATAAAGGAAAACCCTGTGCCAGCAGGAGAGGAGGACTTACGGATGAAGCCTCTTTCCAGATTTTCTTGGCTATACCGAGACATGGCCTCCGCCTCGGGCAAAGACAAAGGGTAGACTTTACCTCTGGGAGGCGTGGCGTTGGGAACCAGGTTTATGGCACAGTCGTATGGCCTGTGAGGAGGCAGCGAATGAGCTTGTCGTTTACAGAAAACATCAGAGAAGCTTTTGTATGGAGTAGGAAGTCCTGCTGAGTTAGGTTCTGTAGACTGAGGCATGGGTGGGCGAATAGATTGTAGACAATGTTGGTGACAGAAGTCACTCCAGCAGGTAATTTGACCTCCAGTCCAATCAATAACAGGAGAGTGCTTCTGCAACCACAGTAGACCCAGTAGAAAAGGGTTCAGAGAGTTTTTTAAAACATAGGAGATACGTTCCTGGTGCAGCGCCCCTGTTAACAAGAGAATGGGCTCGGTGACGAGATAGTCTCCTGTAGAAGCCTCCCATGTACAAAAGCAATGGAGAAAGGTTTGGTTAATTTTTGCACTGGGATTTGGTAGCGATTTACCAAGGACTGGCACAGAAAATTCCCAGCGGATCCGGAATCTAGGGAGGCTTGGACGCAGAAAGTGGTTCCTGCAAAGGACAGTTTTGCTGGTGTGGTTATCTTTTGAGAGGAAGGAGTTCCACCTAGGGTAGCCTCTCCTACTTGCCCTAGGCGTTGGAGTTTTTCGGCCTCACTGGACAGTCTTTGAGGAAGTGCGTTTTTCCACCACAATATAAACATAAGTTTAACTTGTGTCTATTCTCCTCAGGCGTGAGTCTTGTTCTCTCCACCTGCATGGGTTCGTCCGACTGAGAGGAAGATGAGGCAAGAAGAGGCCCTTGGAAGGTTAGTGCCAACTGTGATGTCCAATTGCCTCGAGCAGATTCTTGTGGTCTCTCACGGAAACGTATATCAATCCGATTAGCAAGAGTAATCAAGTCATCCAAGGACGGTGGACGGTCTCGGCCAGCAAGTTCATCCTTGATTCGGCCCGCCAGACCCTCCCAGAAGGTAGATACCAAAGCCCCATTATTCCACTGGACTTCTGTAGCCAGGGTGCGAAATTGAATGGCGTATTGGCCTACAGTGGAGGTTCCTCGCCGGAACTTGAGAAGAGAGGAAGCTGCAGAAGAGGCTCGACCCGGTTCTTCAAATACACTTTTAAAAGTGGAGAGAAAGTTCTGAATGTTGTACATGATGGGGTCGTTTCTCTCCCATAAGGGCGATGCCCAAGCCAGCGCTTCACCAGACAGCAGGGACAGGATGTAGGCCACCTTAGCCCAGTCTGAGGAAAAATGATGCGCCATGACTGAAATGGATGGTGCATTGATTAACAAATCCCCTGCAGGTCTTGGGGTCTCCCTCATGACTGAGCTTGCCAACATTAAAACGGAGGTCCAGCAGATTGGCCGTAAGGTGAAAGATCTTGACTCAGCCTGCTCTAGTCTCGCTGAGCACTCCGAGGCACTCGCATCAAAAGTATCCCAACAGATTGGGCACATCAACAGAGCCCTCACCCGGATAGATGATCAGGAGAACAGAAGTAGGAGATGAAATGTACATATCAAAGGCTTACTGGAGACTTGAGCGGTAGAGGCCCTACAGAAGGTAACCATGGACATCTTCTCTGATATATTAGGCCTAGACAGGGCGGCAGCAGTCAACATAGAAAGGGGCCACAGGGCCTAGTGCCCTAAATGAAAACTGAATAAACCACCCCGTGACATTATATGTGGCATGCTAACGTATGTCGACATGGCGGCCATACTTTCAACCTCAAGAGAACGGCTAACCTTCGTCTACCAAGATGCGGAACTTTCATTTTATTAGGGTTTGGTTCCTACTACTCTAGCTAAGAGACGGAAATTGAAACCTCTACTAGAGACTTTACGTGTCCACAAAATTCAATATACTTGGCTTTTTCCATTTGGAATAGCTATCCGCCCCGACGGCCGAAGATTGACAGTTCACACACCAGTAGATTTAGAGAAGATCTGACCCGTTTTAGGACTAGCGCAGGTAGAAGTGGCCTCTTGGATGCCGACTCAAGACTTGGAGCCTCTTCCATTGCTTCCAAAATTTGAACCTTGGACAGTTGTACATAAACCCAAGTCTCCAAAGACCAAGAAGAATTCCTCCAAGGAAATGACACTACCCACCTGAAGATCTGCCATGGACATTCTGGCTTAATCTCATCATAAGTTTTTCAGGAAACTGCTGTTTCTTATGATACATACTGCTCATTAAAAGTTAATAGCTTATAACTTTACATTTCAAACTTCTTCAGTTCCGCCGTATTATCAGAAGGTTCAGTATGTTATCTGTCGCCATACTAGTCTAGCTGGCGATTCGCTAATATAGATATATTTTGAAGTTTCCGATGTTTTGATAGAAAGTGGTCTTCCAGGGCATTTGTCTGATCAGGACCCTATCTCTGACCCCCGATTTGTCACGCATCCCACAGCCATGCGGCTTGACTGAATTCTCCTCCTCCTATTAATAGTGGAGGTGTGTATTTGAGGTGTTGGCTAGTGGGAAGCCTTTCTACGGTTATAGCATAGCTTTCAGGCAAGCTTTGCTATCTTACAATTTAATTTCACTTGATTGTGTTGCACCCCCCAATTTGTAAATCTTTTCTTTTGTTTAACATCTCATCAATCCTCTAACCCCTCACTCGATTCACAAGAAGATATAACTTCAGTCCTTAAAGAGTTTGAATAAATGGCAGGCATATTGGTCTCATCATTTAATGTTAAGGGTCTCAATTCTCCCCAAAAAAAACACCATGTTATCCTGCTTTCCCGCAAAATTAAAGTTTCCATCATTGCAAGACACTTTAAAAGCAATAAAATTCTGAACCTTCCCAAAAATTACTTCTCGCAGTGGTTCCACAGCTGTCATTCAAACTCCGCCTTTAAGGGCATCAGCACTGCAAATGGCAAATCCATTCCATTTAAGCTTACTCAACAGTACGCTGACTCAGAGGTTAGAGTACTTTTTCTAAGGGATACTATTGCTTCTACGGTATACACATTGGCAAATATTGATACCCCTAATGTCAAATGTCAGTCAGGTTACATGACTACTAAAGGTCCTGGAACACCTCAAAATGTTTGCAGAAAGCCCCATAATTTTAGAAGGTGACCTGAATATAACTTTAAACCCGTTGCTGGACTCCTCCTCAAAGAGGTCTCATGTCTCACAAGCTGCTTTACGAAAACTGTTGAAAAGGATTTGCCTGACACAGCTTCTGTGTCGACGCCCGTGGTTAATCAGCCTGCATCTGTTCCTAGGTCTGCTAGAGTGACACGATCTGCTACCACTCAGGCTGGTAGGCTGAGGAGTGGGAGAACCTATGACAGCCTGACCAGATGGTTCTAGTTCCCGCCCTTGGTCTATTTATACCTTCATTTGCTGCTTGTCATTTGCCTGTGATTCTCTTGTTTCCTGGCTCTGCTGTTCCTGCTATTACCATTGACCTCTGCTTCATATTGACCCTGGCTTGACTGACTATTCTCCTGCTCTGCTTTTTCTACCACGTACTCTCCTGGTTTGACTCGGCTCGTCCCCTACTCTTGTTGCTCACGGTGTTGCCGTGGGCTACTGCCCCACTTCCCTTTGCTTCTGTGTACCCTTGTCTTGTTTTGTCTGTCGTGCACATATTGAGCGTAGGGACCGTCGCCCAGTTGTACGCCGTCACCTAGGATGGGCCGTGCAAGTAGGCAGGGACTGAGTGGCGGGTAGATTAGGGCTCACTTGTCCGTCTTCCTACCCCGACATTTTAACTGTACATTTTAACTGTACTTCAAGGACCTTAACTACAATGGCGACTGCGTCATTTAAATTGTTAGAATCAGGGGGGCTGCCCCCTCCAACGCGCCATCATCCTCCAAACTAGGCAATCGGGAGTGCCGATGGTTGTCATGGCAGCCTAGCGGCCTAATGATGGTCCCCTGGTCTGACATCTTTGTACTCCTTTGAAGCATCAAAGGAGACAGTTAGTATCAAGATATATTGCTATACATTAGTATAGCAAGCAAGCAATCCAATCGCTGGTTCAAGTCCCCTAAGGGAACTAATAAATAAAGAGTAAAAAACAGTAAAAAAAAGTTTTTTTTAAGGTTCCAAAAAAAAATTAAAAAAAAGTTAAAAAAAAAACAAACCTTTTCCCATTTTTTTCCCTAAAATTAAAAATAGAAGTTAACATAACTGGTATCGCCGCGTCTGCAAAAGTCCAAAGTATCACAATATAGAATTGTTTAACCCGCTGAGTGAACGCCGAAAAAAAATATACAAACATGCAAATTGCTGTTTTTGGTCACCTTAGCGCGCCATAAAAATGGAAAAGAGAGAGATGAAAAAGTTGCATGTACCTCATGGTATCAGTGAAAACTACAGCTCGCCCAGCAAAATTTAAGCCCTCACACCACTAAATTGATGAAAAAATTAAAACGTTATGGCTCTCCGAATATGGCAACCCAAAACTTTTATTTTAGCAAATATTTTTTTCCGAAAAGTGGTAAAACATAAAACAAAACATATACATTTTTTTATCACCGTAATCATATCAACCTGCAGAATAAGGAGAACATGTCGTTTTTACCACCTGATGGACGCAATAAAAACAAAAAAATAGTATAATCCCTATTTTTTGTCCTTTTCACCCCAGAAATATTATTTTTTCAGCTTCCAAGTACATTATGCGGTACAATAAATGGTGCCATGGAACACTACATCTTGGCCCGCAGAAAACAAGCCCTCATGTCGATGAAAAAATAATGGAATGCGGGTTGGGAAAAAAACAAAGTTAAAAAAACGCAAATTGGCCTGGTCTTTAAGAGGTTAAATTTATAGATATATGGAGACATCATAACCCATACACCATAGATTTTTTCCTATTTCTCCCTGGTGTATAGATCCTGTCAAAAATTGGAATACATTTTCATGTCAGGCAAACTTCTCCCCTATACTGAAAACTCCAAAATGGGAAGTATCCCAATTTCTGACCATGCCGCTATCTCTTCACACCTTAAGTTGAACCGATTGCTGATAAGGGAGTGGAGATGGCATTTGAATCCTTATTAGATTCTGAGTCACACCGTACATATATATCCAAACATTTACAAAACTTTTTTGAGTTTAATACTGAAAATAACAATTACCCTGTAATAAGGGAATCTCATATAGCCTACACACATTGCTTACTTATGGCACTTGGATCTAGAGTTATAAAGAGCAAGCAGAAAAAAAATGTAATACTTGTTATCGCAGATTGCAGCATTAGAACGTGTACATAAATATTCAAAGGTGGTTTTGGTACAAAATTACCTTATATCTCTTGGAGCAGTGATCCCCAACCACCAGGCCACGATTCATTTGGTACCGGGCCGCGGTATCAGGTATCTGCCCAGGTGGCCTCATGGAATTTTCGGGCGAAAAATCGCACCAAACTGTGGTGCAGTTTTTCACTTGGAATGTCTTCTGCGAAAAACTGCTGAGCAGGCCACCTGGGATGAAGTTTCATTCCCGGGAGACCGCTGCAGCTTTTGAATGACTGCAGCGGTGGTCGCATGTCCAACTGCATCTGCATTCTTAAGATGCAGATACAGTTGAATTGAATGCTGGAGCAAGAGTGACGGTTCCTAGCCCCAGCATTTACTCTTCCGTGAGCGTCTCGGCGCAGGCAGGCGTGATGTTGTGACGTCATCGCGCCTGTCTGCGCCGAGTCACTCATAGCACAGACAGGAGTAGAAGGATCCCCCACCCATCATGGTAATGAGGATAGGTAAGTAATTATGTTATTTTTTATTAGGCATATATGGGGGCATTATACTGGGTATGGAAGGGAGCGCTGATATGGTGGCCACAATGGGAGCACTTTACTGTATGGGGCAGCTAAGAGGGGCCTTATACTGTATGGGGGGCATTATACTCTGGGGGCAGCTATGGGGAGCATTATACTATGGGGGCAGCTATGGAGAGCATTATACTATGGGGAATTATACTGTGTGGGGGAAGCTATGCGGAGCATTATACTGTGAGGGGGCAGATATGGTGAGCATTATACTATGGGGCATTATACTGTGAGGGGGCAGCTATGGTGAGCATTATACTGTGAGGGGGCAGATATAGTGAGCATTATACTATAGGGCATTATACTGTGAGGGGGCAGCTATGGTGAGCATTATACTGTGAGGGGGCAGATATAGTGAGCATTATACTATAGGGCATTATAGTGTGAGGGGGCAGCTATGGTGAGCATTATACTGTGAGGGCATTATACAGTGTGGGGACAGCTATGGGGAGCATTATACTATGGGGGCATCCATGGGGACTATTGGGCAAGTCGGCTGGGCATAGGCACGAGCAGGGGTCTGGTGGTGTTGGCAAGGGGTAGGGGGGCCCAAGCTGAATTCTTGCACCAGGGCCCATGAGCCCTTAGCAGCGTTTACGCAAATACAATTGACATGCTGCAGAATTAAATTCTGCACCGCCGGTCAATTTCTGAGCGTTTTTTCCACTCAGTATTTACGCAGCATGTGGATGAGACTTGTTTTATCTCATCCACTTTGCTGCTACTGTATTATGCAGCGGCATAATACAGGTATTATAATACAGTTATACCCATATGTGTGAACCGACTCTAACGCAATGTGTGAACTGACTAACGCTCACCCCCTCCCCCCCCTCCTGCCGGTCCCTGGAAAAATGTTCTTGAATCAAACTAGTCCTCGGTGTAAAAAATGTTGGGGACCACTGTCTTAGAGAACAGTTGTGCTCCCTACAGAATGTCAGGGAAACACCAGCTTTATTTTCAGCATAAAGTGTATGCTCATGGTATCAAAGGGGGTAAATTTATGTGAGCGCTTATAAAGAAAGCTAGATCCAAAACTCATATTGCTGCGATTAAAAATGAACTGGGTATTGTACAATCATCCACGTAGGATAGTGGGATAAAGCACAGGCCTTTCGGACATTCTATTCTAAACTCTATAACCTGCAACAGACTGAACACTTAGGCCTCATGCACACAAAAAACGCTGCAAAAATTGCGAGTGGAATAAAAAGTTCTGAAAATCAGTAGCTGTTTTCCCTTGAAAACAGCTCTGTATTTAACAGGTTCCCGACCGCTGGCCGTATATATACGGCCAGCGGTCAGGGTCTCTAAAGTCCGCCGTATAGACTATTTACGGCGGCACTTCAGAGACGGTGCACGCGCGATCGCGTGCACACAGCTCTGTGCCCTGGCTGTTGCTAACAGCCATGGGCACTGGGCAGAATGTCAGGGGTCAATCTTTTGGCCCCTGAACATGTGATCGCTGTGACAACCAATCACAGCGATCACATGCATTTCTGCATAGAAAACAGTGTGCACGCGATCGCGTGCACACAGCCCTGTGCCCACGCTGTTACCAACAGCTCTGGGCACTGGGCAGAGTATCAGGGACCAATCTGATGGTCCCTGAACATGTGGTCGCTGTGAAAACCTATCACAGCGACCACATTTGTTTTATTTTGACTTTTCTGGCAGTAAATCTCCTGCCTCTTTTCTTCTCCTCAAACATTGTTTCAGTTTGAGGAGAAGAAGAGACTCGGGAGAATTGCTGCCAGAAGATTACAGTTACAGTTACACAAAAAATACAGTTACACTCTAAAACATTCTCTGTATAGATAGATTTCTATCTATCTATACAATCTATCTATCCATCTATCTTTTTTTCTATATATCTACCTTTCTATCATTTATTCTATTAGAATAGGCAGGTAGGGAGTATATAATTATATATATATCCACATATATATAATATATATAGCAATAGCGGTTTATTTTTTTGTTAGCGGTAGTGTAGATATATATAGCAGTTAGTTTGTGTGTTTTATATAAAAAAAAAAACAAAAAACAATTTGTTTAGTTAGTGTTAGTTACGTTATGGCGAGGAAGTTGTTTAGCGCCGAGGAGGCATACGCCATGCTGTGGTCTGAGTCGGAGACCGCATCAGAGATGGCGTCCGAGATGGAACCTGTTTTAGGTAGTGACGATGACAGCGTCACTTCAGGTTCATCTTCAGGGGACGTTGTCCCTGATGCAGTTGAAACTGCAGAACTTGAAAGCGCAGGGCCAAGTAGCGCTGTAGCACGGGACAGCCTGGTCCCTTGAGTCCAGGCTCTTGTATGGGCACCTGCCCCATCTTTTGGGCCTAGAATCCACGGATTTACTGCCACTCCTGGCATAACCGTGGACAATACAAATTTTGTCCAAATGGATTACTTCCATTTATTTATAACGGACGACATCCTAAATCAGATTGTCCACGAAACAAATTTAGATGCCACTCAATATATAAGGCAGAAACCTTCATCCACCCATGCCAGAGATTGGACGCCCACCAATTTGCTGGAATTAAAAAATTTTTTGGGGCTCACCCTAAATATGGGTATTGTCAAAAAGCCCTCCATTAGGTCTTACTGGTCAACAAGACCCGCCCAAGCCACCCCAGTATATTCTGCAGTAATGCCCAGGTCTCGTTAGGAGACAATAATGAGGTTCCTCCACTTCAATGACAACGCACAGGCCCCCCCAAGTACCGATGCAAACCGGGATCGGTTGTTCAAAATAAGACCGCTAATAAATTCCCTGAATAATTTATTTCTGCAACTCTACACCCCTGAGCAGAATGTAAGTGTGGACGAATCCCTCCTCAACTTTCATGGCAGACTTAGCTTTCGCCAATATCTACCTTCAAAAAGGGCAAGATATGGCGTTAAGCTCTACAAATTGTGTGAAAGCGGGTCAGGATATACCACCGCCTTCAGAATTTATGAAGGGCGGGACCGCACAATAAATGTTCCTGGATGCCCCCCTGATCTTTCCACCAGCACTAAGATCGTGTGGGAGATAATGCAGCCTCTGCTTCACAAGGGGTACCACCTGTACTGTGATAATTTTTATTCCAGTGTGCCCCTGTTTAGGCATTTGCATGCTGCAAGGACTGGGGCATGTGGTACCATGCGCAAAAACAGAATTGGTTTTCCACAGCAATTAGTGGGGAAGCGCATGGTAAAGGGGGACTCCTGTGCTTATGCATCTGAAGAATTGCTGGCGGTCAAGTTCAGGGATCGCAAAGATGTGTATGTGCTAAGCACAATTCATACCGCAGGAACAGTGGCAGTGAGGGAAAGGGGGGCAACATCGGACAAGCACAAACCAGTGAGCGTGTCCCAATATAACAAGTACATGGGGGGGTGGATTTAAGCGACCAGGTTTTACAGCCCTATTTAGTAAAACGCAAAACTAAAACCTGGTACAAAAAAGTGGCCATTTATTTGTTACAGGTGGCCATCCACAACTCATTTGTGCTCTACAAAAAAAACAGAGGCAGAGACACATACCTGGATTTCCAGGAAAAAATTATTGAAGGCCTCATTTTTGATGTTCAGGACACCCGAGAATGCCCCCAGTCTGAGGATGTCACGCGACTGACTGAAAGACACTTCATCAGTCGGATTCCCCAACACCAACCAGAAGCAACCCTCAGAAAAAGTGCCGCGTCTGCAGAAAAGACGGGCACCGCAAAGATTCCCGATATTTCTGTCCCTCATGTCCCTCACAACCAGGCCTGTGCATTGAGCCATGTTTTAAAAAATACCACACTGTTCTGAATTATTAGATTTTAGTTAATTAGTTGAAAATATATTTGCCCTACATTACGTTTTTATTTTTCCCCTGATTTTACTCCAAGGGTGAGGGAGGGAATGGGTGGGTGGGGGATGGATGTCATGTTTGCATATTCTCTAAAGTTCATCTGCTGGAGAGCTCCATTTGCATAAACCTGCAATTTCTTATTTTAGAAAACCCCAAAAAATAAATTCCCATTATACCCCTAGATGAATATTTTGGGATTTCTGCTTCAAGAGCAGATATTTTGGAAGTGTTATAGAAACTCTGTTGAGTTTTGTAAAACCAGCTTTGAAAAAAAGCGATTTGTGAAATAAGCTTCTTCTATCGTCCGCCCTCCTACTTCTCTATGTGATAAATAAGACACACATATTTGGTATCCCCATGCTCAGGAGAAGTGGAAGAATGTGAAAGGAGATGAATTTTGGCCGTTGTCTATGCCGTGTGTGAAAAATGCTGGTATAAACTGACGCATTTGCTAAAAAATTGCTAATTTTATTTTGATCCATCTTATTCAAGAAACTTTCAGAAGAAAACTGGACTGTCTAAAAATATGATAAACCCCTTGAAGAAAACCTTGTGGGGTCTACTTGCGTGAATGAAGTAATTTATGGGGTGATTCTAATCTTTCAGCAGCATTAGGCCCCCCAGAAAACAGTATGCGGCTATAAAATCAAGTGCAGAATTCCTGGACCGAAAAGGCCAAAAAGCCTCCTTTTATGCCAAGCCCTGGCACATGCCCGTGAATAAAGCACACATATTTGGTATCCCCATGCACAGGAGAAGTGGAAGAATGTGAAATGCGATGAATTTTGTCCGTGGTCCATTTTGTGTGTGAAAAAGCTAGCATAAACTGACGCATTTGTTAAAAAAAAAGGTAATTTTATTTTGTTCCATCTTATTCAAGAAACTTTCAGAAGAAAACTGGACTGTCTAAAAATATGATAAACCCCTTGAAGGAAACCTTGTGGGGTCTACTTGTGTGAATGAAGTCATTTATGGGGTGATTCTAATGTTTCAGCAGCATTACGCCCACCAGAAAACAGTATGCTGCTATAAAATCAAATGCAAAATTCCTGGACCGAAAAGCCTCCTTTTATGCCAAGCCCTGGCACATGCCCGCACAGTGAATAAGGCACACATATTTGGTATCCCCATGCACGGGAGAAGTGGAAGAATGTGAAAGGAGATGAATTTTGTCCGTGGTCTATACCGTGTGTGAAAAATACTAGCCTAAACTGGCGCAATTGCTAAATTCTTGCATTTTTTTTCTAATTTTGCCCACTTTAGAGAAAAAAATAAAAATTATATATACTGACAAATGCCACTAAAACAAAGCCCTATCTGTCCTTTAAAAAGAGTGTAAAATTCAAAGATGAACTTTATTCACCTGCTGAGTTATAGTCATCTAAAGAAGCGCATAGCAAAATTGTGAAATTTGCTCTGGTCATTTAGCTGTAAAACAGCCTAGTCCTTAACCGGTTAAAGACGTTTTTGGTTAAGCGTGTGAACATACCCTAAAGAGCCGATGTTATATAGCAGTTATAGGCCCAGCTCTCTTTTAGCCCCTCAATGACCGCCGATTAGTGGGCTTTATTCTACAGCGCCGCCATTCCATGGCTGTGCATTAGAATGAGATCGTGCAAGCAGCACGGATATCTCCAAATCTCAGCTGTTAGGTGACAGCTGGAGGCTTGGAGACTACGTCAGGGAACCCTCTGATAGGAGGAGGTGATCGGTGTGAACACCCTATCAGAGCGATAGTTAATGTAAACAGCGGGCTCTCTCCTCTGCTCTCCATCAATCCTCTCAGTTGTGGTTTTGTGAGAGGAGAGACAGAGACCTGTGGAGAGAATAGAAACAAATAGTTACAGTGAAAAAAATATTACATTACATTGTAACAACCCCCCCCCCCTGTTTTTTTAGAGTGTTTATTTAAATTTTTATAGTAAATGTCATAAAAATAAAAAATAAAAATGATTTAGTTACAAAAAACTGTTATTCGAGAGGAAACGTATTAGAATGGCGCGAAAACTTTACAGCGCAGAGCAAGCTTATGCTATTTTGTGCCCTGATTGAGGCAGTGACACAGGCAGGGACGCCATCAGGAATTTCAGGGCCCCATACAGCTACATTTTCTGGGCCCCCCTACCGTGGCACCACCTGTTAACGGTACTCCGTCCAGCACTATATCATGGTACCCAGTGCCGCCATCAGGGGGGGTATTAGGGGTACTGATGTGAGAGGCCCGGCCAAACCTAATTGAAAGGGGGGCCCGGCAACTGCCGCGACTTGCCTTTGGTAGAAAAAAAAACAGGCCCCTGCAATGGGGCCCATTTTTTTCACCAAAAGAATGTCGTGGGCTGCGGGCCCCCCTTTCAATTAGGTTTGGCCGGGCCTCTCACATCAGTACCCCTAATACCCCCCCCTGATGGCGGCCCTGGGTAGCATGGGGGTCGTCATGGGGGCTGTCAAACACCGCCGCCCGTGCGACCGATCGCACGCACCCGCAAACTCCCGCGCATGCGCACTCGCGAGGGCGCACCCGCGACCGCACGCACCTGCGACCGCCTGGAACCGCGCACCGAATTTTGAGGCAGATTTTGACCTGCCCACACTATCTTGCCGCGTCTTTTGCTGCGTTTTTTGCCCGCGGCGATTGAGGACAGCAGACAAAAAAACGCAGCGAAAAATGCATTTTCTGCCTCCCATTGATTTTGATGGGAGGTCAGAGGCGGAACAACGGCAAGAAAGGACGTGCTGCTTTTTCTTTTTTCCGCGACTGGCTCCCATTGATTTCAGATTAAATCAATGGGAGGTGGTTTTGGAAGTTTGTTGGTGCTGATTCTGACGCAGTGTCCGAGTCAATATCAAGGCCCAAAAACTCTGAACTGGGCCTTATTGTTAGGGCTTATTCAGACGATCGTGTAATACATCCGTGCAACGTGCGTGATTTTCACGCGCCTCGCACGGACCTATGTTACTCTATGGGGCCATTCAGACGGTCAGTGATTTTCACGCAGCGTGTGTCCGCTGCGTAAAACTCACGACATGTCCTATATTTGTGCATTGTTCGCGCATCACGTACCCATTGAAGTCAATGGGTGCGTGAAAATCACGCCCATCACTCCCGCAGCAGTATAAACTATGAATGAAAACAGAAAAGCACCACGAGCTACAAACATACAAACAGAGTGTCATAATGATGGCGGCTGCGCGAAAATCACGCAGCCACGCATCATACGCTGCTGACACACGGAGCTGTTATGGACCTTTTGCATGCGCAAAACGCCACGTTTTTTTCGCGTGCAAAAAGCACACGCTCGTGTGAATCCGGCCTTAGGGTAGGTACACACTAGGCATGAACATTGCGGATTTTATGCAACACATTTTATTGTGGAAAATCTGCAGCGTATTACAGTCGCAGCAGAGTGGATGAGATTTGAACAAATGTCATCCACACGCTGCAAAAAAAATTGACCTGCAGTGTGGCTTTTTAAGCCGCAGCATGTCAATGTATTCTGTGGAATCGCTGCTCCTCTGTTGCGGAAATGCTGCGGTTCTGCCGCAAAAATCACAAATGAGAAAAAAAAAAAGGCACTTTTTTAAATTTATAAAAAAGTTTAGACTTACCCCGGCCGTAGTCCTGGTGACGCGATCCCCTATTCTTAGCGCAGCCCGGCCTCCTGTCATGACGTTTCATCCCATGTGACTGCTGCAGCGGTCACATGGTCTACAGCGTCATCCCATGCCGGATTCATACGAGCGTGTGCTTTTTGCGCGCGAAAAAAACGTGGCGTTTTGCGCTTGCAAAAGGTCCATAACAGCTCCGTGTGGCAGCAGCGTATGATGCGTGGCTGCGTGATTTTCGCGCAGCCGCCATCATTATGACACTCTGTATGTTTGTAGCTCGTGGTGCTTTTCTGTTTTCATTCATAGTTTATACTGCTGCGGGAGCGATGGGCGTGATTTTCACGCACCCATTGACTTCAATGGGTGCGTGATGCGCGAACATTGCACAAATATAGGACATGTCGTGAGTTTTACGCAGCGGACACACGCTGCGTGAAAATCACTGACAGTCTGCACGGCCTCAGAGTAACATAGGTCCGTGCGAGGCGCGTGAAAATCACGCACGTTGCACGGATGTATTACACGTTCGTCTGAATAAGCCCTAACAATAAGGCCCAGTTCACAGAGTTTTTGGGCCTTGATATTGACTCGGACACTGCGTCAGAATCAGCACCAAACAACTTCCAAAACCGCCTCCCATTGATTTAATCTGAAATCAATGGGAGCCAGTCGCGGAAAAAAGAAAAAGCAGCACGTCCTTTCTTGCCGTTGTTCCGCCTCTGACCTCCCATCGAAATCAATGGGAGGCAGAAAATGCATTTTTCGCTGCGTTTTTTGTCAGCTGTTCTCAATCGCCGCAGGCAAAAAACGCAGAGAAAAAAACGCAGCAAGATAGTGTGGGCAGGTCAAAATCTGACTCAAAATTCTTTAAGGAATTTTGAGGCAGATTTTTTCGGCCTACAAAATACTCTGTGTGAACAGGGCCATACTTAAACAGCACTTTGAGACATTTTACTCACTGTGTCAGAAGAACTGCTCCCACTCAAGTCCTCGTCAGGCGATGTCTTCGGTCCAGATGTCCAGTCCTTCACCTCCAGGCTCCAGAAAATGGCGGGGATCGTAGAACTCCTGCCGCCGCGCAACAACTGGACTCCTCCCCCTCTCCTTACGCAGCTACGCTCTGGAGGAGGCGGGCCAGCAGGAAAGTAAGCAAGCGGGCGGTATTTCACGGCGGTGTTTTACCAGAGGGGGGCCCGCAGCTCACGACATTGTTTTGGTGAAAAGAACAGACCCCATTGCAGGGGCCTGTTTTTTTCTACCAAAGGCAAGTTGCGGCAGTTGCCGGGCCCCCCTTTCAATTAAGTTTGGCCGGGCCCCCTACAGTAGTACCCCTAATACCCCCCTGATGGCGGCCCTGGACACAGGAACCGCTTCAGAAGCGGAAATATGTTATGATGAAACTACAAGTACTGCTTCGGATGCTTCCGCAACAACTCCCCCTATGGAAGATGCCGCTGTTGCCGAAGCCACATGCGCAACTGCGGGAACTATTAATCCCATAGTACCACCACTTTTTTGGGATGGTGCCCCAATTTATGTCAACTCCGGGCATAAACATTGACACCACGAATTTTGCCAGACACTATTTTTTTCATATTTTTTTTACGGATGAGTTTTTACAATTAATTGCAGACCAGACTAACTTTTTTCTGAGGCAGTTTTTGACGGAAAAGCCTGCATGTGGTTATGCAAGGGTCTGGGTTCCTACTAATGTCCGGGAGATAAAAAAAATAATTAGGGCTCATTCTGAATATGGGCATTGTAAAAAAAAACGTCCACCCGTTCTTACTGGGCAGCAAGTCCTATTCATGAAACCCCAGTTTTTTCGTCAATAATGTCCCGGAGTAGGTATGAGGCATTAATGCATTTCCTGCATTTTTGTAATAATTTAGAAAGCCTCCCAAGAAGTGATCCTGGGCACAATCGCCTTCACAAGCTGAGGCCCTTTATTACTGCGCTAAAAGATTCATTTCTAAAATCCTACACTCCTGACGTGAACTTGAGTGTGGATGAATCCCTTGTAAATTTTAAGGGGAGATTGTGTTTCAGGCAGTACATACCATCAAAGAGAGCGAGATATGGCGTAAAGCTATACAAAATATGTGAGAGTAAGACCGGTTACACATGTGGCTTCAATATATATGAGGGCAGAGACCGTGAAATAAATCCCCCAGGATGCCCACAAAACCTTGGTGTCAGTGGAAAAATAGTCTATGCCCTTATGAAGCCGTTCCTTCAAAAAGGCTACAGAGTATACACTGACAATTTTTATTCTAGTGTGCCACTTTTCAAAAGCCTTCACGCTGACAAAACAGGGGCCTGTGGGAAGGTTCGCAGAAACCGCAAAGGATTGCCACCACAACTTCTCTCAATGAGCCTGCAAAGGGGGAATCAATTGCTTTCGCAAGTGATGAACTTCTTGCACTTAAAGAGGCTCTGTCACCAGATTTTGCAACCCCTATCTGCTATTGCAGCAGATAGGCGCTGCAATGTAGATTTACAGTAACGTTTTTATTTTTAAAAAACGAGCATTTTTGGCCAAGTTATGACCATTTTTGTAGTTATGCAAATGAGGCTTGCAAAAGTCTTCAGTTGATTCTGCAGCAGCATCGGCGTTAGCAGGTAAGTCGATGTAGCTACTTACCTGCAAACGCTGATGCTGCTGCAGAATCAACTGTAGCCTCTGGTGCCGATGTGTCCTCGCTCGTCTGACACGATGCAGGACCTGTGAGTTACGTCACAGCGTGATGTGGCAGAATCTGGGCGTTCTGAAGAGAAGTGGATGATACTTCTCGTCAGAACGCCCAGCTAGTAAAAGTAGTAAAAACGCCCCGATGTACGCACATAATACACGCCCACTTGGACTTGTACTTTTAAACACACCCACTTGGACTTTTGCAAGCCTCATTTGCATAACTACAAAAATGGTCATAACTTGGCCAAAAATGCTCGTTTTTTAAAAATAAAAACGTTACTGTAAATCTACATAGCAGCGCCTATCTGCTGCAATAGCAGATAGGGGTTGCAAAATCTGGTGACAGAGCCTCTTTAAGTACAATGATCAGAGAGGTTTTTATGCCGAGCACTATACATGCTGACACCAAGGTCACTGTCAGAGAGGGAGGCGCTACTGCGAACAGATAGAAACCGCTCTGTATTACAGAGTACAACAGGTTCATGGGTGGCGTCGACTTTTCAGACCAGGCTCTCCAACCTTTTTTGATCAAAAGGAAAACTAGAGCCTGGTACAAGAAAGTGGCAATATATCTACTTTCAATTCCTATGTAATATTCAAAAAGGCCCAGGGAACCATGACATATCTGGAATTCCAAGAAAAAATTATTGAACATCTTTTATTTGAAGGAGGGGAAATAGGACGCCATGAGTCAGAAAATGTCAAGAGACTCACGGAGCGTCACTTTTTACATCCTGACCCTGCCACTGAGACGCAAAAGTATCGGCAGAACAGATGCAGAGTTTGCCGAAAACATGGCCGGAGAAGCGATTCACGTTTTTTTCCCACTTTTGCCCTTCAAAACCAGGACTGTGTAATTACCCATGCTTTAAGACCTACCATACAGTAGCAAATTACTGAATTAGCGAAAGCCAAAATAGGGAGGCATTCCTTATGCGAAAGTGAACCTGTCAATGATAATTCTGGGTGGGGGGGGGGGGGGTCTTTACATCTGTAGGGAAAAACTTCAACAAAAATCTGAAAAAATCTGAAAGGTCTAGGTACAAACTATACCAATAGGTAAAAACCCTGTGGGGTCTTCTTTCCAAGATTTGCTCATTTTTAAGTGTATTTTTATGATCCGGCACCACAGGGCCTCTGCAAAGACTCTCTGGTGCCTAAAAATCAGCTTTGGAAACAGTCATCCTTAGGCCAAATTGGACACCTTTAGTTTGAGGCCTTGCCAAGTGCCCGTGAGATAACATACACCAACATATTTGGTATCCAAGCAATCAGAACAAATTCAGAAATAAATCTAGGAGGCATGCAAAAGTTAAAACATTATTTATTTAAAAACGTTTACACAACAAATTGAAGAAAACTGATTTTTTTGCATTTTTGTAAAATTTGGAAAAAAAAACAAAGAAGAAAACCTATAGAATATACCACCAAAATAAAGCCCTGCTTCTGCTGAAAAAAAACCATACTAAATTTGTAGGGATACATTCGATTCCTACGACGTTATAACCAATTAAATAAAGACCTAGTGAAACTGCTAATTTTGCTTTGGTCATTAAGGCCCAGAATGCATGCAGGGGGAAGGGGTTAAATCTCGACGTAAAGATCTGGGCGAAACGTATATCCAGCAGACTCAGCACGATCGTTACAAATCTGGTACATGCTACGATGCTTCCATAACTGCCATTGACTTCTATGAAATTTACGGAAACAGCGTAGCTCAGCGAGCTTTGCTTTTTTCGTAACTCCCAACCATCTAATCAGGAAGTGGCCGGAAAGCAGCGCGTGCTGAGAAAGGCAGAACAGGGTTTAGGGGGCCCCGTTCTAGAGATAGGTGTGGGTCCCAGAGGTGGGACCTGCATCTTTTGGACATTTATGGCTTATCCTGTGGATATGCCATAAATGTCCAAGATGGGCAAATCCCTTTAAAATTTTCATTTACTGTGTGGTCACCACACTGTGATTGCCTCCTCAAGCACTTTATGGGATGCCACCCTCACTTCACCACCACAAATACCCTTATTCAGGGGTTGTCCATTTCACCCATAATAATTTCATTAACCCCTTCCCAACATTTTACATATACTTACGTCATAGAGAAGTATTTAAGTTTTTCCATCGTCGCATTCCAAGAGCTATAACCTTTTTATTTTTGCGTCGACATAGCTGTATAAGGTTTTGTTTTTTGCGGGACAAATTGTATTTTTTAATAGCACCATGTTGAGGTACATATTATTTATTGATTAACTTTTCTTAACTTTTTTTTTGGGGGGGGGGGGGGGAATAGAAAAAAACCTGAAATTTCACCACCCTTTTTTGCATCTTAAATCTACGCCGTTTACCGTGTGATATAAATAACACAATAACTTTATTCAGCGGGTTGTTACGATTGCAACGATACCAAATTTGTATCGTTTTTGTATGTTTTACTACTTTTAAACAGTAAAAACGCTTTTTTTTTCAAAATTATTTGTTTTTGTGTCTCTATATTTGAAGAGCCATAACTTTTTACTTTTTTATTGTTCCGCCGATGCAATTGTATGAGGGCTTTTTTTTTTTTGCGGGAAGACTTGTACTTTTTATTGGTACCATTTTGGAGTAGATGCGACTTTTTGATCACTTTTTATCAAATTTTTTTTAAAGTCAGGATTCACAGAAAAGAGCAGTTTTTTATTACATTTTTTACGGCGTTCACCGTGCGGGTTAAATAATGTTATAGATTTATAGTTGGGGTCGTTACGGACGCGGCGATACCAAATAGGTGTAACTTTTTTACTTTATTTTGGTTTTTTAATAGTAAAGCATTTTGTAAGGGGAAAAGGTGGGTTTTTCATTTTTTTTCACATTTTTTTTAAAATTAACTTTATTAAACTTTTTTTTTTACTTTTTTACTAGTCCCACTAGGGGACTTTAATATGCGACTCTCCGATCGCTATTATAATACACTGCACTTTTGGATTGCAGTGTATTACTGCCTGTCCGTTTAAAACGGACAGGCATCTGCTAGGTCATGCCTCCGGCATGATCTAGCAGGCATTCACTCCAGGCAGACCTGGGGGCCTTTATTAGGCCCCCGGCTGCCATTGGAGACACAGACACTCGGCGATCGTATCGCCGGGTATCAGTGGGATGAGAGGGAGCTCCCTCCCTCTCTCCAAAACCACTCAGATGCGGTGCACGCTATTGTGCACCGCATCTGAGGGGTTAAACGGGTGAGATCGATACTTATATCGATCTCACACGGCAGAGCAGGGACGCCCCCAGCCCTCAGCTGCCTCTGGCAGCTGAGAGCAGGGAGATTTGACGGCTCCCTGCTCTGTTTACTTTATCCTGATGCAGTGCCGTAAAAAGGCATATGCATCAGAATAAAGCCCGTTAGTGGCCGCCGTTAAAAGGCGTATTGGCGGTCACTAACGGGTTAATGTGTATTGAGTATACTAACAACACTCTATCTGGTACAATATAACAAGATATTAACGGTACACTCGCTTACTTCTGTGACCCTCCCCCCACCTGGTTCTAACTGTCCCTGTAACTAAGGGGTTAATATAATAAGGTGCTGCAGGGAAAGAGGAAGTTAATAGGATAAGGTTTGTGGGATATGGATGTGAGCTGAGGATGGCAATAAAGGGGTTAATAAAGGGTTGCTGTAGTCAGGGGCGTAGCTAGGGGGGGGGCAGGCGGGGCACTTGCCCCGGGCGCAGTTCAGAGGGGGGCGCCAGCGCCCCCTCCTCCTGCACTATAATTGTACCTGTGTCGCAAGGACACAGGTACAATTAGAAGCAATGAATGACCGGGCACGTTCCGTGCCCGGCCATTCAGCGCCTCTCCACGAATGAAGCGACTGGTACCTTTTGTACCAGTGACGCTTCCGTCGATGAAAGGCGCTGACTGACTGGCAGGGAAAGTCATCCTGCCCAGCCAATCAGCGCCTTTCATAGACGCCGCGTTCAACCCCCTGGAGACCTGCGCAGAAGAGAGCAGGTCTCCATGGCTGCCGGACGGCGTGGGAGCGGGAATGAGGCGAGTTTGAAATGTTTTTTGTTTTTTTTTAAATTGTAATAGAAGTGTGCGGCTGTATCTGCGGGGGGGAGACGACTTTGTCTACCTACGGGGGGGTGTCTATCTACAGGGCTGGGCTATATACAGGGGGACTATATCTACAGGGGAGGGGGACTATATCTGCTGGGCTATATACAGGGGGACTATATCTACAGGGGAGCTATATACAGGGGGACTATATCTACAGGGGAGCTATATACAGGGGGACTATATCTACAGGGGAGCTATATACAGGGGGACTATATCTACAGGGGAGCTATATACAGGGGGACTATATCTACAGGGGAGCTATATACTGGAGTGGGCTGTCTATAGAGCACCATATACAGGGGTGGGCTATATACAAGGGGACTATATCTACAGGGGGGGCTATATACTGGAGTGGGCTGTCTATAGAGCACCATATACAGGGGTGGGCTATATAGTATATAGCCCCCTGTAGATATAGCCCACCCCTGTATATGGTGCTCCATAGATAGCCCACCCCAGTATATAGCCCCCCTGTAGATATAGTCGCCCTGTATATAGCCCAGCCCTGTAGATATAGCCCCCTGTAGATATATTCCCCCTGTATATAGCCCACCCCTGTATATTGCCCCCCTATGTATAGCCCACCACTGTAGATATAGCCCCCCTGTGTATAGCCCACCCCTGTATATAGCCCCCCTCTGTAGATATAGCCCCCCTGTGTATAGCCCACCCCTGTATATAGCCCACCCCTGTATATAGCCCAGCCCTGTGTATAGCCCACCCCTGTATATACTATCCCACAAATAGCTCCCCCTATAGTGCTCCACAGAAAGCCCACCCCTGTATATAGCCCCCTTGTACATATAGTCCACCCCTGTATATAGTGCTCCACAGATAGCCCACCCTTGTATATAGTATATACAGGGGTGGGCTATCTGTGGAGCACTATATACAGGGGTGGACTATCTAGTGGAGCATTATATACAGGGGTGGACTATATGTACAAGGGGGGGGCTATATACAGGAGTGGGCTATCTGTGAAACACTATATACAAGGGTGGACTATATGTGGAGAACTATATACAGAGGTGGGCTATATCTACAGGGGGGCTACATACATGGTTGGGCTATCTGTAGAGCTCTATATACAGGGGTGGGCTATATCTACAGGGGGCTATATACAGGGGTGGGCTATATGTAGAGCACTATAGGGGGAGTTATTTGTGGGACACTATATACAGGGGTGGTCTATATGGGGGCACTATCTACAGGGGGCACAGTGTGTGTGTGTGTGTGTGTGTGTGTGTGTGTGTGTGTGTGTGTGGGACACGGTGTATGGTGCTATTATAATTAGAGGTGCAGTGTATGGCGCTATTATATTTAGGGGCGTAGTGTGTGGTATAATATTAACTTTATATTTATTTATAGGTGCAGAAATGTTGGAAAAGTGAGAAGCTGAAGACATGTGAGCGGCAAACTGCAGAAATGGTCTGTGACCGGGAGAAGTCATCATAGAGGTCTGGACCAAATGGAGAAAAAGAACTAGAATCTGAGACGTCACCGGTGAGTCACTCAATGTAAATGTTTATTCTGTCTCTAATCAGTAATGTAGTCACTGTATGATCTGCAGCGAGATGATTATGATAGGATTTACTTTTTGTGAAACGGCATCTCCCAGCATATCCTTATCATTGTTCGGGCCATGCTGGGAGCTGTAGTTTTACGCCGTACAAACCTATACGGCAGGGGTTGCACAGCTGTATTTGTTCTGGGGCTGTATATATGTATCGAGCTTGGTTCTGGTGTGGTGTATAGAACCATATTGCTTGTGAAATGTACAAATAATTTTATGCTCGCGTTACATAAAAAGAAATGACACGTCGATTGGTAGAGAAAACAAACACGGCGAGGGGGAAGAAGAGGTTGGGGGGGGGGGGGGCGCCAAACTGAATCTTTGCCCCGGGTGCTGGAGAACCTAGCTACGCCTCTGGCTGTAGTGCAGGGTTTTAGTAGGATAGGATTAAATGCAGTGGGAAGGAGCTGCAGGGGTTAAGCTATTGCTGGGGAGGGATGCAGCAACTTGAGTAGTTATGGCAGGGTAGGGAAGGGTTAGGGTTAGGAATGATACTTAGACTTCTGGTCTTGTAGCTTCCTGCCAGCTGTGTTTTCTCCCTTATCCTTAGGCACTTTCCCACAGGTATACAGTATTCGTAAATACACACCTATGTATATAGATATAAATAAATACATAAAACACTTCCCTATACAATCTCTATCGCTTATTTATTATTTATTTCAGTTACTTATACCTCTTTTAGGGTATGTGCACACGGTAGCAGGCTTTTACGTCTGAAAAGACAGACTGTTTTCAGGCGAAAACAGCTGCCTCGTTTCAGACGTAAAAGCTCCTCCTTGCATTTTGCGAGGCTTCTCTGAGAGCTGTAAATTTTGAGCTGTGCTTCATTGAGTTCAATGAAGAACGGCTCAAATTACGTCTGAAAGAAGTGTCCTGCACTTCTTTTGACGAGGCTGTATTTTTATGTGTCGTCGTTTGACAGCTGTCAAACGACGACGCGTCAATGACAGGTTCTCTGCACAGTACGTCGGCAAACCCATTCAAATGAATGGGCAGATGTTTGCCGACGTATTGTAGCCTTATTTTCAGACGTAAAACGAGGCATAATACGCCTCGTTTATGCCTGAAAATAGGTTGTGTGAACCCAGCCTTACTGTTACTTATACCTCTTTTACTGTCCCCATTGGGGCTCACAATCTAAATCACTTCTCTTCTTAGTTCTATTAACTGTTCTAAACCATTCTTCTATTCCATACCCATGTTCATTTATTAGCACCAGATCACTAGCTACACTGTCCTCCCCTTCTATATAGTAATTGCCATGTTCCCTAGTTTAAAAACTTCTGCAACCTTCTAGCCATCTTCGCTCCTAACACAGCTGCACCATCTCAATTTAGGTGTCTCCCCCCCTACCTTGAATATGATGTCCAACCCTGATGTCAAGCAAAATCCGTCTCTAGTTAGAGCAGTGGGGACGAACTGCAAGAAGTAAGGTGATGTCTCTGCCAAAGCACAATACAGTGTCTTTACAGACTGCCCATAAAAGTCGAGAGAGAAAGGGAGAGAGAAAGGGAGAGAGAAAGGGAGAGAGAAAGGGAGAGAGAAAGGGAGAGAGAAAGGGAGAGAGAAAGGGAGAGAGAAAGGGAGAGAGAAAGGGAGAGAGAAAGGGAGAGAGAAAGGGAGAGAGAAAGGGAGAGAGAAAGGGAGAGAGAAAGGGAGAGAGAAAGGGAGAGAGAAAGGGAGAGAGAAAGGGAGAGAGAAAGGGAGAGAGAAAGGGAGAGAGAAAGGGAGAGAGAAAGAGAGAGGTCACCCCAGTGCTGGATTCTCAGCTACACTACTCTTTACTGACTGATGTATGATGTACTCAATGCTTCTTCTTCTAAGGGTGTGCTACAAAGAGATAGTGGACCAGGATGTTCTCTGCCCTGTGTAAGTGCTGTCTATAGAGGACATGATAGCAGTTCGGCTCTACCCACCATCTCAAGGGAAACTGAGAATTAGACAGCCTGTAGAGTGGAGAACTGCTAAAAAAAAAAAATGCCATATACAAGTCATGTAATGGCCAGATAGTGTTATTTATGTACACATGTGACAGGTAAATATAAAAAGTCACCTGAAAAGTTAGGTATACTTTAAAACAAGATTTTTTGTAAAATATATATTTTTTAAGAATTTGTTTTGTTTCTTGTTTTTTATATTCCATGTCATTAGCTATATTTAAATAAAATTCTGAAATATTGCAGTTTTTAATCTGGCCACTGAGCCTCATAACAGACTGACACTTCAGATTTTGTAGTGATCACCAAGGGGGTCGCTAGCGACAGGCCTTCGGGGCCCAAGCCCTGGATCTTTAGCCTGGTGCCCCGGATGACTGCCCATTTAGTGGTGCAGCTATAGGGGTTGCAGCAGTTGCAATTGCGAGCGGGCCCTGAAGCCATGAAAATTTACTATGGTAACTGTGACCGATGTAATAAAACACACGGGCCCCTGTTACTATAGTGATGACACTATACTTACCGTCCTCCTTCCCGAGCACAGCGGAAATCCTGACGTCTTCTAGCGTCAAGACGTCACGTTGCTGTGTGTGGCGCATGAGGTCACGACGCGGGATGTTGTCAGGACATACGCTGCAACTGGAGCCGAAGAGGTGGGTAAGTGTAACATTACTGTCTGCTGGGGTCCTGTATCTAAGCCTACCTCGTGGTAGGCTTAGAAACAGGGTCTAACAGACAGGATCACACATGGACCCTGTATCTAAGCCTAATACATGCTAGGCGAAGATACATGGCCATGTATGATACGGTCTGTTGGTCCCTGTATCTAATCCTACCACATAGTAGGCTTAGATAAAGGGCCCCAGCAGACCGTAACCTTCTACTGTATACGATTACGGTCTGCTGGGGCCCTGTATCTAAGCCTAACATGTGGTAGGTGTTATGGAATCACTGGTTGAGCATTTCCCAGGGTGGAAATTCATGGAATTGCTATGTAAGCTTTTCCCCAAAGGATGCTGGAGACTGTCAGGAATGAGCGTGCATGTAAATCCGCAACTCAAAATCCGTCACAACTCTGATCAACAGAGTCTAAGGGTATGTACACACGATGAGAGGCTTTTACGTCTGAAAAGACAGACAGTTTTCTTTTCAACAAATTTTATTGAACAGTTTTACATTTAGGTAAAAGACATATATCGAAAACAGATAAAAATAAAATTAAATATAAATCATTTCACTCAGTGAATTATAATGTTGTTATAAAAACAAAATGACAAACATTCGTGAATGTAATGACAGTAAATGCAGGATCAATATATGAGAAGGGTTGGGAAGAATATAGCGGAAAGCTGGGATTGGTAAGGGGGGAGGAGCCGGTCAGAAATCTAGAATGAAAAGAAAAGTCACTGGACTTAATAAGCAGTGATCACAGTGGCAGGTAAGTGAGGGTATGCGTAGCTAATCCAGGGTAACCAGAGCGACTCAAAACCGGCAACCCTATCTAGTAAGATTCCTGTAAGTTTTTCGTTCACAAACATCTGGTCCATTCTAGTTTTAACCCCTGCAAAAGTTACTGTACGTTTTTTCCAAGAGTGGGCTATAGTTATTTTTGCAGCCAAAAGGATATAAGAGAATAACCGAAATTGTGCGTTCGTAAGCTCTGGGGGTTTGTGATGGAGAAGGCCTATCTTCGGATCTCTTCTTATAATAATGCCAAACAAACTTTGGGCGAGACCAAATACCCTACTCCAGAATCGGATGAGCTTAGGGCAGGACCACCAAATATGGAGCATGTCACCGGGAGAGTGGCAACCACGAAAGCAAGAGGCGGGGTAGGTGGGAAAGGCACGTGCAAGTCGGCTAGGAACCAAATACCACCTCATCATGACTTTATAAGCCGATTCTAAAATATGTGTGTTAATGGAGCAGTGTGATACTATACTCCAGATATTATGCAATTCTGCTGGTTCGAGCGTCACCCCCAGATCCCGGTGCCATCTATCCACATATGTGTGGGGAACAGGTGTGGGGTTGTTAAGGAGCCATTTATATAAGACTGATATGATCCCTTTAGTGTTAGGGTTGTTTTCGCAGATTCGCTCGAACTGTGAGTAAGAGTCTGAAGCAGTCTTGTTGTGGAGAAGGGAAGTAATCCAATTCTTAAGTTGTAGATATCGGAACACTTCGCCGTTGGGGATCTGCTGAGAGGTCTGAAGCTCACAGAACGAGAGAATCCGGGAATGGGTGGGCGTTAGAAGATGATGGACTCTGAGTATACAACTAGACCACCACCATTTAAAGGCTTGGTAATTGTCTGCACCTGGGGAGAACAAGGGATTATGCCACAGGGAAAGGAGGGGAAGATGCGGCGAGATCAATCTGCTAGAATATTTAACTGAGTCCCATACCGATAAAATGTGCATGAGTGGGGGGGATAGGTGAGAGGAGCGAAAAGAGGGAGGTAACCAGGGCACTGATTGGATCGGGGTTGGCGACATCTCCGGAATATCCAGGTACACCCATAGAGGCATATTTGCAGAAGCATGCAATTTAGTTAAGGATGCCATCATAGCTGCATGGTAATATTTGTAGACATTCGGAACCCCCAGTCCCCCATCTGCCTTTGGTGAACAGAGGGTGGACCTGGATATTCTAGGGCGTGCTCCCTTCCAAATAAATGATGAGATCCGATTCTGGATGAGGCGCAAAATGTGTGCTGGGACTTTGATTGGCAGGGTTTGAAACAAATAAAGAAGCTTTGGAAGGATGGTCATTTTGACTGCAGAAATACGGCCTATCCAAGATAAATAGGTGGATTGCCAGGATGTCATCAAGGATGTTATTGAGCGAATAAGGGAGGGGTAGTTAGCGGAGTACAGCTGCTCATAGGAAGGGGTCAAATGGATACCCAGGTAGTTCAATGAGTGTCCAGCCCACTGGAAGGGGAAATGGCTTCGTAGTGAGTGCAGAGTTTGTTGTGATAGATTAACATTTAAAGCGATAGATTTTGCGGGGTTTATAGTAAGTCCAGAAATAGCAGCGAAATCTGAGAGAGTTTGCATTAAGTTAGGAAGGGAAATAAGGGGTTGGGAGAGCATGAGTAGCATATCATCTGCAAAGAGGGACAATTTATGTTGCACTCCCCCTAACTCCAGTCCCCTAATGTTCTGATTCTGGCGAATCATCATGGCTAGGGGTTCAAGTGCTAGGATAAATAGAATAGGGGATAGAGGGCATCCTTGTCTGGTGCCCCGTTCAATAGGAAAAGAAGCAGACTGGTAGCCCGCGTAACAGACTTTAGCCGTAGGGTTGGAGTAGAGGGCGTGCACCCATGACATAAAGTGGCTACCAAAACCCCACTTCCCCAAGGCGAAATCCATGTAAGACCAAGATACTGTATCGAAGGCTTTTTGAATGTCAAGCGAGAGAAGCATTGACGCCACATTTCTCTTGCGTGCTAGCTGAACCAGGGATATAACTCTCTTGGTACAGTCGCTTGTTTGCCTTCCAGGGACAAAGCCTGCTTGGTCTCCATGTATAATCCCGTCAAGGAAGCGGTTTACTCTACCCGCCAGGATTTTAGCTAAAATTTTTATATCAGTGTTCAGGAGGGATATTGGCCTGTAATTGGTAATTTGAAGAGCATCCTTTTGAGGTTTGGGGATCATTGCAATATGGGCTGTCAGGGTTGGTGTCCGAAGGGTTGTGCCAGTTCTGATAGTGTTAAAGAGTTGGGTTAAATATGGGCTCAGGAGCGGGGAAAGTTTTTTGTAGTATAATGGGGAGAAACCATCTGGGCCAGGAGATTTGGAGGGTTTTAATTCCTTGATAGCTGCCTGAACTTCCGTCTCAGATATCTCAGCTTCTAATGCTTCGAGATTAGAGGAGGTAATATCTGGAAAAACCAAATTAGCTAACAAGCCTTCAAGGGATCAAAAGGTGGTGGGGATGAGTATAATTTGGAAAGGAAAGTTTGAAATTGGGAAACAATCTTATTAGGGTCTGCTGTTATTGTGCCGGAGGCTGTCCGCAATCTAATTGGTTCTTTTGGCGCAGCGGGAACTCGCAGCTGACGTGCTAAAAGTTTACCTGGTTTATTGCTTTGCGAGTAGTAGCGCTGTTTGGACCATCATAGCTTACGTTCAGCCTGTTCCGTCAATAAAAGGTCAAGCTCTAATCTGGTAGCCTCAACCGACGCTTTATTAGCAAGCGAAGGCGTCTGTTTCCAAGCATTTTCTTTTTGTTCTAATGTTCGGTATAAATCTGTTTTCTTTTCTCTGGTTTTTTTTTTAATAGACCCCAACCTAATGAGAGTCCCCCGCAAGGTGGCTTTATGGGCTTCCCATAGTATGATCGGCGATGACGTGGAACCTACATTTAAGTTAAAGTATTCCTTAACCGCTACTTCAATCTGTGCAAATGAGTCTTTGGATGTCAAAAGGGAGTCGTTTAGGCGCCAATTAAAGGATAGCCCCCGTGGGATTAGAGAAGAGAAGGAGACCTCAACCGGGTTGTGGTCAGACCAGGGTGTGCTAAGTATCTTTGCGGCGGAGCATAGTGGTAATGAACGCTGAGACGTGAATATGTGATCAATGCGACTAAAAGAGGAGTGGGGGTTGGAGTAAAAAGTAAAATCTTTTGTATTGGGATGTAATTCCCTCCACAGGTCATGTAGATCATGAGCCTGTAGCATGTCACTAAACATAGACGAGGAAGTTTGAGGTGTGGATGATGTCGGGGTCGGGGATTTATCTATAGATGGATTGATTACCAGGTTTGAGTCGCCCATGACCACTAGCAAGCCCTTTCGATTGGCATCTATCTGTTTAAATAAGTGAGAAAAGAACTCTGTTTGAAACTCATTTGGTCCGTAATATCCCACTAGAGTCACCTCTACATCAAATAGAGTACCGACAAGAATCACATATCGACCAGTAGGGTCAAGAATTTCCTTGTTACAAAGAAAAGGGAGATTCTTTCTGAAGGCAATAACTACCCCACGTCGCTTTTCATGGGCATAAGCACCATGGAAAACAGGAAAGTGTGCACTGAGATGTTGTGGTTTGGAGGTGACAGAGAACCTGGTTTCCTTGAGGCAGACAATGTCCGCATGACAGGCTTTGTAGAAATGAAATGCCTTCGATCGTTTATGTGGCGAATTGAAGCCTTGGACATTATGAGAGATTATTTTCAAGGCAGAAGTAGCCATATGTATGATCTAATGATTTTATAATGAATTCTGACCGGCAGGGGGAAAGGGAAAGAAGGGCTGGAAAGAGAGGGGAGGGAGAAAAAGAATAAGTAAAAAGGGGTGTAGAGACAAATATGCATTTGAAAATCTAAAGAGAGAAATTGTCAGAAAATCGGCCGAAAAGGGTGGACAGTAGCACAGGGGGTACTACTGATAGAGTCCGGGTTCGCCAACACCTGGGCACAAAGGTGTGGTAACGGCAATCTGTTGAGGTGAACCTAAACACCATGTCATGACATAGAGGGGA
This sequence comes from Rhinoderma darwinii, assembly GCF_050947455.1. Classification (NCBI taxonomy): domain Eukaryota; kingdom Metazoa; phylum Chordata; class Amphibia; order Anura; family Rhinodermatidae; genus Rhinoderma; species Rhinoderma darwinii. The sequence continues at coordinate 68,871,546 of NC_134693.1, read as the reverse complement.
GAGCAATGACAGAGAGGGGAGAACAAACAAGGGAGTATGGACCAGGGGGAGAGAACATTAATTTCCAGAACATTCTGCCCCAAGTAAGATGGCGGACCAGGCACGCCGAGTCGCGTTCAATCATATAACCAAAGTTAAACATAACCATCAATCAAGGAACTCAAATATAGCCCGCCACACCACATTACCCGCCGCGGGACCGCCCCCCCGCCACCCACCGCCTCCGGTCTCGGGGCGGCGGGTGACAGGCAGGCCGCACCACCGCCAGGAAACATGTCTTCGTTCCGGTCAGCATAAGGCAGGACCGGGTCTACCCGGCATACAGGACTAAGAAATGGCAGTTGCTTAAGACAGTAACAAATCACATGAAATTATTTTGCCGGTTGACCTCCTGCAGGCCATACACACAGTGCCGCCTAAAAGCAAGGCAAAGTATGTCTAGCCGGCAGGACAGAAAAACGACAACCACATTAATAGAAAAAAAATGGTTAGTGCCAAGTTAATAAACATTGCATATAGTTAAACAGCAAACTTATTCCAGATACAGCAAAACATGGCCTCCACAACCGCCCGCCTCTCAGAAAATAGATCAGTCCCCGCTGCGAGAGAACCAACACACAGGGTGGAAACCTGCTAAAAGTACTCATCCATCAGTCGGGGTCATCTCGGATATCGTAAACGGTTCCAGATCTTCCAGGTGGTCTGCGGGGGGGAACCTTGTTCCAAATAGGACGTAGCGGCGGCCCATCTCGACGTTCCTGAGAAAGTTGACTTGATCGGGCGGCGTCTGTCGGTAAAAGCTGTAGGGTGACCAAAATTTGCCGAAGCTCATCTGCCGAGCTGGCCGAATAATATTTGTTGGCCAGAGAGAATTGGAGCTTGAAAGGATATCCCCATCGATATTTGATATGACGACTTTGTAGAACAGCCAGTAGGTTTCTCATATTTCGCCTTTTCTGTATAGTTATCGGAGAAAGATCCGCAAATATTTGGTACTCGTGGCCCTGAAACTTTAGGGATGATGTGGCTCTAGCCTTTTGAGACAGGGTTTCTTTGGTGGCATAGTAAGTGAGTTTCACCACTATGTCTCGTGGCTTGCCATCTTGTCGCTTAGGGCTGAGCGACCTATGGACCCGGTCCATCTCCAGCCTATCCACCGGGAGATCCGGTGCCAGCTCTTGGAATAGGGCTGTAATGGAGGAGTTAAGGTCCTCGTATGTCTCGGGCAGACCTCTTATCCGGAGATTCCCCCGTCGTGCACGGTTCTCGAAGTCCTCCAGACGTAGCATCGTAGAATCCAGGTCTGCTCTCAGTGAATCAAATTCGGCATCGTGCGCATTCAAAACTTCAATGGTGTCGTCCATCTTAGTTTCCAAGGCGTTCGTCCTGGCTCCCAGTTCGCGTATCTCTTTGGTAAGATCTCTCGACAGCTTAGAAGCGGTGAGTTGCAATTCTTGCTGCAGGAGCTGTTTAAATTTCTGCAGCAAAGAGGCGTCCCTGGTGGTGAACTGGGGTTCAGGTATCTGCGAGCCGTCTTCTTGGGAGCCTGCAATGAGTTCAGGCGAGGCCTGTATATCGTCGTCCGAGACGGCCGACATGGCGGGCGAAGTTGCAGTCTCAGGCTGGGGGGCAGGGACGGAGGACTCCGGTTTCGAGTCCTTTCGCCCCACTGCGCTCTTCCGAACCATGAACAATCCGGGCAGAAGATCTTCCGGAGGAAGAAGAAGGGTAAAAGGGCGAGTGAATTCACCTCAAATGTTTGCTTTATATAGCTGTTGTGCCCAGGAGTCGCGGAGCTACCTCAGCATGCGGCCATCTTGGTTAGCAGCTTCAGACAGACAGCTTTCAGGAGAAAACAGCTGCGTCGTTTCAGACGTAAAAGCTCCTCCTCGCATTATGCGAGGCGTCTGTGACGCTCGTAAATCTTGAGCTGCTCTTCATTGACTTCAATGAAGAACGGCTCAAATTACGTTGCAAAGAAGTGCCTTGCAGTCAATATAAATTACAGGTCGTCTGCACAGTACGTCGGCAAACACATTCAAATGAATGGGCAGATGTTTGCCGACGTATTGTAGCCCTATTTTCAGGCGTAAATCGAGGCATAATACGCCTCATTTACGCCTGAAAATAGGTCGTGTGAACCCAGCCTAAGGCTACTCTATGGTTTTTGCCAGAGCCCACCGCAAGGAATGTTGGATTTTGCAGAAAACCAAATTTACTTTAACAGAGTTTGGCGTTGGATAAGAGGTGCAATGCAGGAAATACCAGAACAGATAACAAGATAGCCAGAGAGTAAACAGAAAGTCCAAATAACAAAGCTAGGGGATATCAAGAAGTGCAGAGGTCAAAACCAGCCGGGAACAGAAAGTCTAAATTATCAGTAAGCAAAGGTTAATCCAGAGACAAGCCGAGGTCCAGTTCCAAAAAGTCCAAATAGTCAAAGGTACAGGTTATAGTCAAAAGCTTGATCAAACACATGCAGCAAGGAAAATCACAAGCAAAGAATACAGAACCAACCCAGCTTTAAATACTCCTCCCTTCAATCAGATAGGAAGAAAGACAGGGAAGTGGGATATTATCTATAGACGAGAAAAAAAAAAACAAACACCCGGCGCACATCGTGCATCATCTCTTGTTTAAAGTGACAAAGGGTCGGGGGTAGGGGGTTGTGCTTACCTTGTGGTGTTGTGCTAGGAGCAGAACACCCAGAAGTGCCTGTATGGTCTCAATGGACTGCAGCTGGTAAATCCGTGCAGGGGCTGTCAGGGCTTCCTCAGTAGATCGAGATAAATGGAGAAAAAGTGCATAAAATTCTCCAGCGCTGTCCAAATGTTGTGGAATTGAAGGATTCAATCCAAGGAAAGAAGTTTAAATAAGATATATGTTTAATGGATAAGAATGCTATGAGTTACGAGATCAGACCGATCTCTTCATCAGGCAAAGAAACATGCATCTGTATGTTTCTTTGCCTGATGAAGAGATCGGTCTGATCTCGTAACACGTAGAATTCTTATCCATTAAACATATATCTTATTTAAACTTCTTGCCTTGGAGTGAATCCTTCAATTCCACAACATTTGGACAGCGCTGGAGAATTTTATCCACTTTTTTCTCCATTTATCTAGAGGAGTGTAATAGGTTCAACAACTAAAACCGGAACTGCCCAGAAGCTAGACTAGTAGTCATGGTAATCTTAAAGGGACGGGAGTTTCATAACAGTAGGCTTAGATACAGGGCCCAGCAGACAAGATCACACAAGGTGTGATCCTGTCTGCTGGGCCCTATATCTAAGCCTACCATATGGTAGGCTTAGATATATGGCCCATGTGTGAACCTATCTGATGAGCCCTGTATCTAATCCTATGACTTTGTATTTTCTTTTAAAATGTATCACTACCACTTTAGTAAAGGCTGCTGGCTGATTGGCAATGTCCATTAGTAAGGTAGGGCTTAGTTTAGTGAAAAGGCTAACACTAACCCCCATTATTACCCTAGTACCCACCGCCACCAGGGGTGGGAAAGACCACTGTATCTAATTCTATCCATATTTTCAAAAGAATAGGCTGCACTCCACAGGACTTCAAGATTTCTCCCATAGAAGTCAATGTGGCAAAATTAAAAACGACTGTACACTAGTATTATGGCATTAAGAAGCCACAAATTATAGCACAAACTGTATTTGTGCAATATTATAGCAGAAATGTTTGTTAGCTTGTAACTGCCGTAGATTTCAGTTTTTGGCGCACAGACAGCACAAGATGCAACTAATTTATTAAGAGGTGTGCGTCTCTTAATAAATTAGTTGAATCATACTCCTGTGGGCTTCAGTCTAAGTTAGTTAATCTGCCACAATGAGTTAAATCCAGACTACATGTACTTATGGTCCATATGGCTGCTCTAAAGCATATCTCTGAATCCTGTTAACACAGCATAGCAGCCGCTCAGGCAAGATGGCTATCCCGATACCCATGTACAAAAAATGGAATATCTTGAGCATCAGCTTTTGTGGTTTTCATATTGGTCTCAAAATTGTCAAAAAGAGCTTTCTGCTGAAACTTGTCAATCTATTGTTTTTCTGGGAAATGAAGGCTTTTCAATAGTTACATAGTTGCTACGGTTGAAAAAACACAAATGTTCATCAAGTTCAACCAGGAGAGGATGTGGATAAAGGGAAGAGGGAAGGTAAATCTTAAACTTTGTTTTTCCATAAGGCATAAGCCAATCTGCTCAAGTAGTAATCGAACGCTATAAACATTCAAACTAAAATTGTTAATATTTAAATAAAGATTTATCTTATTTTGTTCTTAGAAATAATTTAAGTAATCATCATTCTTAAAGCTATACACTGCTTCAGCTAAAACCAGCTCCTGACTTGGGCTTTTCCACATGTCCACAGCTCTTACAGTAAAGAAGCCTTGTAAACTCGTCAGAGTAGAAAAAATTAAGCTATTTTTTAGTGTTACTATTTTTAGTGAAGATGTAGGTAAGTATGATAATAAAACAATTGTACGCATTTTGGCATTGGACTGGTCCAAAAAAAACACCATTTTTTTTCTACTCTAATAAGTTTATAAATCACAGTAAAGGCGGCTTGTTGCTACTGTGGACTTAACTTTTTTTTCTCCAGCTGGAAAGAGGGCCACTTGTCTTTTGAGCGGATTTTAATTGGAAAAAATTACTACCATATATTTTTTTGTATGGACCATTAAGGGTATATTCACACGCACAGATTAGTGGAAGAATTTTTTGCAACTTTTCCATACAACTGAATAAATCTTGAGAAATCCATGTACATGCAGAACCAACCCCATTTAGATATATGGAATTGAGTTTGTCGCAGTAATTTCTGCAACAAATCTGCTGAGTGTTAATATACTTATACAAATATATCCAATGTCCCTTTTCAAAACATTCCATGTAACAAAATGACAAGAAACTCCCTTCACCGAACAGCATAAGATGGTTTTTACTAGGAAAGGGAAGTGGGAGGCCATGGTGCACAACTGTGAGTGACATAAACACATCAAAGTCTCTAGTTTGAAAAACATGAAACTCAAAAGATCCTCCACTAGCAGCTTTATTAAATAGTACCCACTAAATACCAGTCTCAATCCAGTATGCTTGCCTCCTAGGCAGTACATGAAAGAAAAAAGCATATTTGAGAATGGAAAACAAACATTGGATGGAGAATGATTGGAGAAAAATGTTATGTACAGACAAATCTAAATGTGAGGCCCCCCGCCCCAGCAGTCCACGCTTTAATGCTTGCTTGGCAGAGCCACCACATGCAATTGGACTAAATTTTATCCTCGTCTTTTGGACAAGGATACAATTGCCAGTGCTGTCGGTGTAAGGGAACCATGAGTTTCCTTCCCTGCCATTTAGAGAATTTCTTGTGATGCAGGTGACGCGATGACGTCAGGGACATGCGAGTCTGCTTGTTGTGGCAGGGGGCACTGTGTGAGGCACTATCTACAGGAGGCACCATGGCATCACTGTAACATGATCTGCAGGAAGCACTGTGGCATCATCTCCCGGTGCACAGTAGACTTATCTATGGTGGGCACTATCTACAGGGGGTATTGTTGTACTTTCTACAGGGGGCACCGTGGCACTATCTACATGCAGCACCCTGGCACTCTCTACAGGGTCAATGTGGCACATCACATCTACAGGGGCACTGTGGTACTATCTGCAGGGGTCAGTGGCAAGGGAGCACTGTGGCATTATCTACAGGGGGCACTGTGGCAATATCTACAGGGGGCATTCTGTGAGGCACTATCTTTAGGGGCACTGTGTGTGGCACTATCTACAGGGTACACTGTGGGTGGCACTATCTACAGGAGGCACTGTGTAACTATCTACAGGGAGCACTGTGACACTACCTCATAGGTGCGAACATGCTGCATGCCAGATCCACTTCACTTTACATGCCAGAGCAATCCCTTCTGATGGCGCAAGGATCACTTCCATTATCTCTCTTCTTAGTGGCAAGGCCCTAGCATGGGCGAATCCCATTTGGGAACGTCAAGGACCAGAGACGCATGACTTCCAGGGGTTCCTACGGACATTTCACACAGTATTTGAGGAGCCTGGATGGGTCTCATCAGCAGCTGCCTCCCTGCTGAACCTTCGCCAGGGAGATACTTCCGTGGGTGAGTACGCCATTCACTTCCGCACCCTGGTGGTAGGGCTGTCCTGGAACAACGAGGCCTTGGTGGCAACATTCTGGCAGGGACTGTCGTCCGAGATCAAGGACGAACTTGCCGCTCGTGATCTGCCATCTACTCTGGATGACCTCATCTTGCTTGCCCTCCGGGTTGACATGAGGCTCCAGGAACGATCTCAAGAGGTTCGTCTGGAGAGAAGATTCCCTAGGAAGGCCCCCACTTTCCAGCAATCCCTGTTGCCCTCGCCAGTTGACCCACCATGAGCCTATGCAGGTGTACCGGCTTAAGTTATCCGTCCAGGAGAAAACGCAGATGAACTTCGAGACTTTGTCTGTATTGCGGCCTCAGTGGCCATGTTGTGCGTCTGTGCCCTCAAAAGCAAAAAAACTCCAATGCCTAGGATTGGATGGGGAGACAACCCTAGGCGATATATAGCGCTGGATTTAAAAAACAAAAAAAACAAAAACAAAACTCTCCTCCTGTCCATCCCCGTGACCATAGTGTCCAGCGGTAAGACCCACCAGGTCTCTGCCTATCTGGACTCTGGATCCACAGCCAATTTTATCCAAAAAGAGCGAGTGGATCTCCTCCAGTTGCCCACAGTTCCTCTGGAGACGCCTTTGGCTGTTGCCTCAGTGAACGGTCTGCCTCTGCCCAATCAAGTCGTATACCAAGACCAAACCGCTGAGGTTCCAAGTTGGAACCTTCACTCAGAGCTAATTTCTTTCCACGTCCTACCCAAGGTTGACAACGCTGTGCTGCTGGGCCTGTCTTGGCTTCGACTACATGCCCCAGTCCTGGACTTGAATTCCGGAGAGATTTTCCAGTGGGGCCCAAATTGTCTCAACCACTGTCTGGGACAGATCCATCCGGCCTGATCTCCCCTGCCTCAGTCGTTGGCAGGATTCCCCCTCACTACTCACAGTTTGCAGCAAGAATGAGGCTGAGACGCTGCCACTACACCGGGCATATGATTGCCCCACTGAACTGGTTCCTGATGCGTCCTCTCTTCATGGACGGGTATAACCTCCCTTCTTGCCAGAGACCCAGTCTATGTCCGCTTATATCAAGGAGAATTTGGAGAGGGGTTTTATACAAAAGTCCTCTTCCCCAGCCGGGGCCGGGTTCTTCTTTGTCAAAAAGAAAGACGGATCTCTTTGCCCTTGTATCGACTACCGGGATCTCAATAAAATCACGATCAAGAACAGATATCCGTTTCTGCTAATCTCCGAACTGTTTGACCACATACGAGGAGCTAAGATTTTATCCAAGCTAGACTTATGGTGGGCTTACAACTTAATCCGGATCTGCCAGGGTGACGAATGGAAGAAGGCATTTAACACCCGAGACGGGCACTATGAATGCCTGGTAATGCCCTTCGGCCTGTGTAACGCTCCTGCGATCTTCCAAGAGTTCGTCAATGACATCTTCCGAGATCTCCTCTATGTATGTGTCGTAGTCTACCTCGATGACGTCTTGAACGTTTTTCCAGACCCGACGACCCATCAGAGACACGGCTGTCAAGTTCTGCTACGATTAAGGGAGAATCGCCTATATGCCAAGCTGGAAAAATGAGTGTTTGAGAGCAATTCTCTACCCTTCCTGGGCTACATCATCTCGGATCAGGGCCTCAAAATGGATTCTGAGAAGGTAAAGTCTGTCCTGGAATCATTAATTAGTCTATACTCACCCGACTATAAGAAGGGCCCTGCCTCTTCCTTCATTGCCGAAGCGTTGTTGTGTTTACCCGTGTTAGTCTTGCAATTGGTCCCTTAGTGTTATCCTGTTCCCGTACCTCCTACCTGTATCCCGTGCTACCATTATTCCTGTGCCTTAGAAGTTGGAGTCGTGTTGTGCCTCTGGTCACGGCTGCTGTGTTATACCCCGCCTGGTGTCATCTGCCATGCTCTGCATCATCTGCCATCTGAAGTACCAACTGTGCCTAGCCACTGTGACTGTCTGGACTATTCAGGTACCCTTGTGCTGGACTTTGTATTATTGGGTATTCTGTTTGCCCAGCTGCCTCCCCGCTACGGCGGTGCGGCCTAGTGGGTCCACATACCCACAGATCGTGACACTGCAAAAGCGAAGAGTCAAAGAAATTTGGGCAGAAAACTGCAGAGATGCGTCATGACTGGTAGAAGTCGTCATGGTAGTCTAGACCGCATGAAGAAAAAAAGGAAAAATAATTACGCCAGTCAGAGAAGAGGTCGCCTGTGAGTTAGAGAATGTAGATGTTTATTCTGCCTGTAACTATGTCGGATAAGTACTGGATTCATTCTATGATATGAAGTGAGAAAATGGGTGGAACCATTCTTTGGTTGGTTCTGGTATTGTAGTTATGTACTGAGCTTGGCTCTAGTGCTGTATTTATGTTTTGAGCTTGGTTCTAGTACTATATTTACATACTGGGCTTAGTTCTGATGCTATATATATATATATGTAGCGCCGGCATGTTTCTCCTCCCGGCAGCCAGCATTCTGTTCATGCGCTCTCAGCTCCCTGCCTCCTCCCCTGCTCTGTGCCCATAGAGTGCGTGGGCACTCTTGCTTGCTCTTTCTTAAAGAGCCTATCCCTGCACACCCAGGGCTTTATAAGTGAGCCTACACTCTGCCCCAGTATCTGAGAAAAGTTGGACTAACCCTGTGTTATCCTGCAAAGGTTCTGTATCTTGTGTCTGTTACCTGTTGGTATCCTGTATCCTATGTCAATTACCTGTTGTTATCCTGTATCCTTTACCTGTTGGTATCATGTATCCTGAGTTCGTTACCTGTCAGTATCCTGTGCCCTGTGGGTGTTTCCAGTAATCCGGCACCAGCCTGTATCCTGCTCCCACCAAGGTGCCTCTGCCTGCCTAGCTTCTATCTGGCCAGCAGCTACTCCGCCAGGACCACCTCAAGAGGTAGTGACCTGGAAGTCTCCCTGCAGCGAAGACCAGATGCCTGTATAGGGGTTAAAGGATGAAGACCGGGGAGGCTGCTTAGACAACACCCTTAGAGGTGGCCCTACGCCAATGCGGCGGAGCAGCCCAGTGGGTCCACAAACCTGCTGGTCATTACAATTTATGTACTGAGCTTGGTTCTAGTACTATATTAATGGACTGAGCTTGGTTCTGGTACTGTATTTATGTACTGAGATTGGTTCTGGTAATGTAGGTAGATGCAGAGCTTGGTTCTGGTGCTATATATATATATATATATATATATATATAGTGAGCTTTGTTCTGGTGCTGTACATATGTACTGAGCTTGGTTCTGGTGCTGTATCTATGCAAGGTGAATGAGATACTGTATTGGTACAATAATCTTTTGTATTTTGGGGCTGTGTAAAAAAAAACGCTGCACAGCTTTCCATTCTTCTCACAGGCATAGCCACCCGTCTCACAGTGCACAGCCTAACTAAATGGGCTGCACACACTTAGGATACTAAATGTGCACTTTAAAGGGGTTCCGGCTTCTTTAAATGTCTTGCCTGTAAAGGGTGGTAGCCAGTCCAATCAGACACATTCTGGGCCCGAGTGCGGGCAGCATGGACGAGTTTCAGACGGCGATAAAGGTGAGCGTGCTCCCTGGCGCTCATTCCTCATCGGGGCAGGGACAAATATGAGGCAGCAGCATGACAACAACTTCCCCTCTTGGTTCCCCTCTCCTCCCCGTGCAGGCTGCAGTCCTGTGACAGGAAGCTCCAGTGACAACTTCCTATAAATGGACAGTTATGTCACAAGGGCTTCCCAATGTATCCATTATACAGAGGCCAGTGACGGATGCCATAGCGTGGCATCTATCACCCATAGGTTACCATGTTAAAAAGTATACATTTAACGTATACTTTTTTTGCTAGATGCCATTGGATAGAATCGTGTAGTCAACTACACCATTCTGTCCAGCAAAAAATGGTAACCCCAATGAATAGCGTACGATGAAGGAACACTCTTTTGGCCTCCGTCGGTATAATTAGAGCCTTTGGGTATGTATGACGTATGCGCCGGGAGCTTTCCCGATGCATAAATATAAAGTGCCGGCAAAACACAGTGTCAAAGGAGCCTAACATGCCAATTTAACTTGTGGGAGGTGCTTCAGGAAATATGGGGTGACGTTTCTACAGGTAATCCCAACTCAATCGACAGCTAGAATGCCACAGGTCTGATAATCTGACATTATTATTATTATTATTATTATTATTATAATAAAACTAGGAGAGAGTAAAAGAGACACGGCGCCACATGGTGCAAATAAAAGTGAGATAAAAATGGAGCTACTAGTATATTAGGAAGTGCTCACCTTAGGTTGTAGACACTGGCAGGTGTCACAATGGGTAAAAAAAGCTGTTGCCGGTTCCGTAACACAACAAATCGAAGTTTGTTGTCAAGTAATAGTATTAGAAGGAGAGCAAAAAAGGACCAAAGGGCGCTGCTATTATATCAAGGCTAGGCAAACCTATAGTTCAAATATTTATTAGTAGAAAGGAAGGCTACACGTTTCAACGCTGGACCGGCGTTGAATTATTATTATGTTATCCTTTATTAGAAAGGTTATATTCTTAACCCTTTCACGCCGCAGCCCTTTTTCAGATTTTCATTTTCGTTTTTTCCTCCCCACCTTCCAAAGGCCATAACGCCTTTATTTTTCCGTCGATATAGTACTATGAGTGTTTGTTTTTTGCGGGACAAGTTGTAGTTTTTCGTAGCACCATTTATTTTGCCGTATAATGTACTAGGAAACAGGAAAAAAATTATTTGTGGGGTAGAAAATGAAAAAAACTGATTCCGCCATGGTTTTTTGTGCGCCATTTTTACAGAATTCACTGTACAATTAAAACATGTTAATTTTATTCTATTGGTCAATACGATTACGCCGATACCAAATATGTGTAGTTTTTTCTATATTTTACTACTTTTACAAGTAAAAACCTAAGTGTAAAAAAGAAAATGTATTTTGTTTCGCCAAATTCCGAGAGCCGTAACTTCTTTATTTCTCCGTCGATTAAGTTGTATAAGGGCTTATTTTTTTGCGGGATAAGCGGTCGTTTTTAATAATACCATTTTGGTGTAAATGTGACGGTTTGATCACTTTTTATTTCATTTTTTGTGGGAGATTAGGTGAACAAAAAAATAGAGATTCTGGCGTTTACAATATTTTTTACGGCGTTCACCGTGTGGGTTAAATAATGATATATTGTGATAGTTCAGACTTTTACGGACGCGGCGATACCAATTATGTTTATTTATTTTTTTACTATGCTCTAGGGGAAAAATTGGAAAAGGGGTTTTTTTTGAACTTTTAATTGTAATTTTTTTTTTTACACAAAAAAAACCAACACTTTATTTAACTCATTTTTACATTTTTTATTAGTCCCCCTAGGGGACTTCAACCAGCGATCGTTAGATCGCTTGCACGATATACTGCAATACTAATGTATTGCAGTATATCGTGATTCTGACAGTCTCCTATGAAGCCCTGCCGGAGGCAGAGCTTCATAGGAGTACCAAGATGGCGGACCTGGGGGACTTCGTCAGACCCCCAGGCAGCCGTGTGAACCAACGGCTCCCCCCCGATCTCGCCGCGGGGGGCCGTTGAGACGTTACAGTGGGTCGCCTCCCTGTTTTTAGTAACTTAAATGCCGCGATCGCTATTGAAAGCGGTATTTAACGGGTTAAACAAGCGGGATTGCGCTAAAACGCGATCCCGCTCGTAACCCGGAAGTGTCGGCTGTAACACACAGCCGACACACTCGCTCTATGGAGCGGACTCAGCCCGTGAGCCCGCTCCATATTCCCCCACCCGGCGTGCGCCGTATATATACAGCGGATGTCGGGAAGGGGTTAATACAGTGAAATAAATAAATAAATAAATAAATAAAAAGGAACTGGCAGAGCGGAAATAAAACAAAACATTAACCCACGGATAATTAATTAACCAGTTCAGGCCTAGTCATTCATCTTCTCCAGTATGTCAAAGCATTGTGACCAAATTTCCTGAAATAAAGATTTTTATGAAAGTGAAGCGCTATGGATAAAAAGCAAACACATGATAACTCTAGAGAGATTTAATCCAGACTCTTTGGCTTTACCATACAGACCAGAGCCTGATGTTAACTCCCCACTAGCATATCTAAACATCTCAGATGATAATACTTCATAAACAATTACACAGTGTTTTATTCTATGTATTTCCCGCCTTAGGCCAGGATCACACAAAAAGTTTTGTTGCCGTTTTTGGCTCCGTTTTTTATAGTCAAAACCAGAAATAAACACTAAAGGTATAACAAAAAGACTGATGAATCTCCCTTATTTTGTGCCCACTCCTGTGTTTAGATAAAAAAGAATAACAGAGCCAAAAACTTCATGTATGTGTGAAGCTTTGATCGGTGGGGTTTCAGGGCCTGAGACCCCCACCGATCACTAAAACAAAGGGGCAGTGGTGCGGAGCCATGGGCTATGCCCCTTCGGCTGTAATGGGATAAGTTCGACTTATCTTGGCTCTTCTCAGCTAGGTAAGGTTTTTGGTTTTTTTAATTTAGTTGTTATTTTATTTTTCCATGAAAAGAAAATATGGTATTACAAATACATCACAAATTATACATTATTCCAGCTCCTACCTCCCTCCACCCTACATACTGCAGCAAGGAGAAAAGAAAAAAATTTAATTAAATTAAAAGAAAAAAAAAATCTGCAATTTTATAATTTCAAAAAGAATGTTTCAGAAGATTTGTTCCAAATAGCAAAGAATTTCTGCAGAGACCCTCTGTATTTATAGATCTAAAACTCATATGACATTTAGAGGTTTCAGATTTCCATAATTTAAGAGTTGGAATCTTCATATTAAGCCAGAATCTGGCAATTACATTTCTAGCAACAAACAAAAGTTTAGAGTAATAACCCCAAGCTGATCTGGATCACCCAGTATACAAATTTTCAGACTCATACAGATCTTCATTTTGTATATCCGGCTAATTTCACTTTATCTGTCCAATATCTAATCAACTTGGGACATCTCCAAATTAAATGTATACATTTAGAATCGGGTGAGTCACATTTAGGACAATTGAAGGAATCAGAATATCCTATTCTGTGTAAAAAATATTTGGAGTAGTAAAGGCGATGTGTTATCTAAAAACTGAGTAATTTTATGTGCCCCATTTAAAATAACCTTGTGTCAAATTTTGAAGATTCGTGTCCATCCCTTATCTGTGACAGTGCCCAAATCTTCTGTCCATTTAGAATGTGAACTAGTAGATATCTGTTGGGATTTTTTAGCCATCAAACAGTCGTAGATCTTAGAGATAAAATACTTATTAGTTGGTGCAACTAAAATGTCAAAAGCTACAATTGTACTAATTATTTCTTTTTCCCTCTTAAAATGTGATTAAGTGCATGAGATAACTGTTTATATCTAAATTTGGTATTCCATTTAATTTCTTCGCCTTTAAGGATCTCACCCAATTCTCTAATTTCCCCGCTTCTATATACATCAGAGATCATAAAGACACAGTTTTTCACCCAAAACCTGGCTAAATCGACATCACGAAGACCCAGAAAAAATTTATTATACCAGAGCGATGCTAAATCCAGAAAGAATTCAGACAGTAGTAATCCCTTTTTAACGTCATACTATACTTTGTCTATTAACAAACACAGACAATAACCACTGTAAGCCAAACCCTGGAATTGACCCGCCTCTAATCTTTGAAAAATACTCCGTGACTGAGAATCTATAGACTTCTTTTTAATGTAGTCGTTAACTGCCAAATTGCCCCAATCCAAGACGTATTTGAGTTGGGAGGCTAGAAAATACATTTTAATATTTGGGATTCCCAATCCTCCTCTTTCTATGGGCAACTGTAGTTGTCAAAGTTTTACATGTATTATTTTACCCTGGCAAATTAGGTCATTAAACATTCGGTCTACTGCTTTAAAAAAAAACAAACTGGGATTCAACCACATTGGGGAGTTGGACAGGACATATAGAATTTGTGGGAGTAGGATTATTTTAATTAGGGCAATTCTATCTGCCATACCCAGGGGGAGTCTCTTCCAAGTTTTTAATGTCTTTTTTTATCCTACTAAGCAGAGGATCAATATTTAAGATTGAAAAGTTAGAAACCTCCTTAGATATGTATATACCCAAATAGGAAAAGCTTTCCCCCAGAGACAAAATGCGTATTCCCGATCTATTTACCTCTAAGCCTTTGGTAAGAGGCATCAAAACAGATTTTGTCTGATTTATCTAAAAACCGGAGAAGGACCCATACACTTATATAAGTTCAAAAACCACCTCAATAGAAGTATTAGTATCACTAATAAATGGTAGAATATCGTCCGCATACAGGGAAATCTTTTCCTCCCTGGATGCATATCTAAAACCCTTTATTCTCTCCTCTTTTCTAATTAATATTGCCAGTGGTTCTATTGCTAGATCAAAGAGGGGTGGAGAGAGGGTGCAACCTTGTCTGGTACCTTTCCCCAAACAAAAGATACCCGAAATTTCACCATTTACTCTTACTCTTGATGTAGGTTGATAGTATAAAATCGTAATCCTTTTCAAGAAAAAAAAAAAAAAAAAAAAGAGTTTGGTATACCAAATCTAGACAAAACCTCTCATAGAAAATCCCACTCTATACTGTCAAACGCCTTAACTGCATCTAAAGACAGTATCGAGTGGGAGCCCTCTCCCTCCCCCAAATCCTGGAGATTAAAGAATAATCTACGAAGATTGCTGGAAGTATTTTTGCCTGGTATTAAGCCAGTCCGATTTTCATTGATCAATGACAAAATTACCGAAGAAAGCTGATCGGCCAATATTTTCGCCAGCAATTTTGCATCACAATTAATCAAGGCTATAGGTTGATCTGACTCAACTAGTGTAGGGTCCTTCCCCGGTTTTAAAATCAAGATAAGTGCCTCTATCCAAGACAAAGTCGCTTACCTGCAAACGCTGATGCTGCTGCAGAATCAACTGTAGCCTCTGGTGCCGATGTGGCCGTCACGATGCAGGACCTGTGAGTGACGTCACAGATCTGCACTGTCAGAAGCTGGGCGTTCTGAAGAGAAGAGGATGTTACTTCTCTTCAGAGCGCCCAGCTAGTGAAAGTATTAAAAACGCCCCGATGTACGCACATAATACACGCCCACTTGGACTTTTACTTTTAAACACACCCACTTGGACTTTTGCAAGCCTCATTTGCATAACTACAAAAATGGTCATAACTTGGCCAAAAATGCTCGTTTTTTAAAAATAAAAACGTTACTGTAATCTACATTGCAGCGCCTATCTGCTGCAATAGCAGATAGGGGTTGCAAAATCTGGTGACAGAGCCTCTTTAATGGGGCATCTTAGATAATCGGATAACCACATAGAGATCACAAAAATCTACCTACTTTATCTACTTTCCTTTATAACGCTAAAACGGATAGCACTCCCACCAAATGTGTATCAGTGTTCCCGTCATTAAATCTCCAACATTTCCTAGAAACTTTATAATACCTTTATAATATCTTTCCAAAAGCACAATGGGCATTCCTGACATAGCCGACAAAGAACCAATGTCAACCGCAAAAGACCTACTGAAGAATCTATAAAATGCAAAAACCTCTTTTCATATGTTCACTATAAAAAAAACATTAATCAAGAACGGTGTTCATGAATGGACACCACAAAGGAAACCGCTGCTGTCCAAAAAAAAAACATTGCAAGCCATTTAAAGTTTGCCCTGTATGTTCAATAACGCTTCTGGGTAAATGCTCTACGGACAGATGAGACAAAATTGGTACTTTCTAGCACAAATGCACAATACTCTGCTTGGAGGAAAAAGAACACTGCACGAAACACTAAAATCTCATTCCAGCGGTGAAGCGTAGTTTAGTAAGCATCGTGGTTTGGGGCTGCTTTGCTGCCCCAGGGCTTGGACACCTGGCGATCATTGAAATATCAATTCAAAGGCGTTTAAAAATATTTTACAGGCGAATGTAAGGACAGTAGCCCATGACCTCAAGCTCAAGAGACGTTGTGTGATGCAATAAGACAATGACCCAAAGCACACAAGTAAATATACTAAAGAGTTTTTGAAAAAGAAAAAGATTTGTGTTTTGGAATGGTAAGTTGTGCAATGTATTTTTTTAGCGATGAAACTATCGCATGTCAAGTCCCAGCGTGAGACAAATAAAATTTTTGAAAAAAGGGTTAAATAAAAGTTCATGAAATGTAAAAAAAAAAAAAAATATTTAATAATGTGAAAAAAATCTAAAAATAGTCAAATGCCACAACTGTAACAACCCGTACTTTAAATTTACTGCAACATTTATCCCGCACAGTAAACGCCATAAAAAAAACAAAAACTAAAAAAAAAAAAAAAAACTAGCTGATTTTAGTTTGGCACTTCCTCCAAAAAAAGTTAAATCAATAAGGGTATTGTCACGGACACAGGGTATGTGGACCCACTAGGCCGCTCCGCCGTAGCGGGGAGGCAGCTGACCAGGTCACAGTCTATGCAGAAGTCAATGGCAGACAGTAATGCTTGGGTACCTGAAATAGTCCGGACGGTGGCTGTGGCTTCAGCACGGATGGAGGCAGATGCGGCAGGTCACGCCAGACGTGGCGGGCAGTATCCGGCGTGGCAGAAGGCACTTGGCGTGGCAGATGGCACTTGGCGTGGCAGATGGCACTGGGCGTGGCAGATGGCACTGGGCGTGGCAGAAGGCACTGGACGTGGCAGATGACACTCCAACGCTGGTAGACATAGGAACTAGAACAATACAGAATACAGGAATGGTAACAGGGCACGGGTAACAGCTGGAACGGGAGACACTAAGGGACCATTGCGAGACAGACTGGGAAAGACTGACAACGCTCAGGCAAGGATTAGAAGGCCAGGGGGCCTTCTTATAGACCAGGAAATCGTGGCAGTTGATAGTGATGACGATTTCCTAATTGCGCGCGCTGGCCCTTTAAGGCCGGGCGCGAGCGTGCCCGCGCACCCTACGGGACCCAGCCGAACGGAGCGGAAGTGAGCGCTGGCATCTCCTAGGAGGGAGACGGAGACCAGCGCTCACAGATCCATGGCTGCGGGCGTCGGGAGGTGAGTAAACCCGACGGCCTGCGGCCATGGACGCTACAGGTATGTACTCTAAAATGGCACTAATGAAAACTACAGCCCGTCTCGCAAAAACCAAGCCCCTATATAGCTCCGTCAACAGAAGAAAAAAAATGGCTCTTGAGATGCAACACCACAAAAACAAATGAATTCTTAAAAAAAGTGGTTTTATTGTGCAAAAGTAGCAAAACATTAAAAAAAACTATATAAATGTGGTATCGCTGTAATCTGAATGATGCACAGAATAAAGTTAATGTCATTTACAAAAGCATGATGAATTCTATAAAAATAAATCCAAGAAAACAATGGCAAAATTGCTGGGTTCATTTTCCATCCACCATTCATTATATGTACCACAACATAGTGCCATTTAAAATACAGCTCATCCTGCAAAAAACAAGTCCTCATACGGCTGTCGATTGAAAATTTAAAAAGCTATGGCTTATGGAATGCGGTGATAAGAAAAACAAAAAAAGTTGCGTCCTTAAGCGGTTAAAGTATGGAGCGGGCTCACAGGCTGAGTTTGCTCCATACTTAGTGGGTGATGTAAGGCCACATGGTGCGGTCAAGGTGCGTTTATGTTGCGTTTTTAAACCGTAGCAAGTAATTTTTCAGTAGACGTCAATGGTGAAATTTTGGTTATGGACAGACTGCTGCTATAAGGCTGGGTTCACACGATCTATTTTCAGACGTAATGGAGGCGTTTTACGCCTCGAATTACGTCTGAAAAAACGGCTCCAATGCGTTGGCAAACATCTGCCCATTACTTTCAATGGGATTTACGATGTACTGTGCCGACGTCCTGTCATTTTACACGTCGCTGTCAAAAGACGGCGTGTAAAATTACAGCCTCATCAAAAGAAGTGCAGGACACTTCTTGGGACATAATTGGAGCAGTTTTTCATTGATTCCAATGAAGAACAGCTCCAAATGACGTCCGTAAAAGACGCCCTGCAAAACGCGAGTACATTCAATTACGTCTGAAATTCAGGAGCTGTTTTCTCCTGAAAACAGCTCCGTAATTGCAGTTATCGTGTGCACATACCCTTATATTACAATGTGTTTTTTGTGAAGTTAATTGCATCTTCATAATGTCCGGCCGCATGCGGTTAATGACCGTGCTGCAATGCATTGTAATGAACTATATACAAGAAGCACCTAACAAACTTCATCACCAGTGAAAACGGTGTCCATAAACTATGTGCATAAAAAAAACGCAACAGAACTGCAGCATTACAGAGACAAAAAACACATGCAGTTGACCGCATGCAGTTTTCAAATGCAACAAAACTGCATCAAAACCGTGTCAAAGGCCTTACCCTGATTCCGCCTGTTTAACCCCTTAAATGGCGCGCTCAATCACAATCACAGAATTTAAAAGCGACGCCATCGGGGAGTGCCAATGGTTGTCATGGCAGCCTGGGGGCCTATTGAAGGCCCCCAGGTCTGCTATCTTTGTACTCCTTTGAACCACAAGTATAGCGATATACTGCGATACATTAGTATCGCAATATATATTGCAAGCGATCCAACGATCACTTGTTCAATTCCGTTAGGGGGACGAATAAATAAAGTAAAAAAAAACTGTTAAATAAAGTTTTTTTCTAATGTCCAAAAATAAAAGTATTAAAGAAAAAAAAACAAAAAAACTTTCCATTTTTTTCCCTAAAGCAATGTCAAAAAAAAGTTAAGATAACAGTTATCGCCACATCCGTAAAAGTCTGAACTATTCCAATATAGCATTATTTAATCTGCTTGGTGAATGGCGTAAAAAATATATACCTAAAACACCCAGATTGCTGTTTTTTGGTCAACCTAGCTCCGCAAAAAATGGATAAAAATGTAATCAAAAAGTCGCATGAACCCCAAAATGCCATCAATAAAAACTACAGCTCGCCCCGGAGAAAAATAATGCCTCACATCACTCAATAGACAGAAAAATTAAAAAGTTATGGCTCTCAGAATTTGGTGACACAAAAATTATTTTTTTTAGCAAATTGTATTTTTTTTTTTAAAAAGTGTTAAAACACAAAAAAAACATAAAATTTGGTATCGAAGTAATTGTATCAAACCATAGAATAAGGCGAACATGTAGTTTTTACCGCCTAAAGGATGCCGCAAAAATGGCGTAATTGATGTTTTTTGCCCATTTCACCCCACAAATAATTTTTATTCAGTTTTCCAGTACATTATGCAGTGCAATAAATGGTGCCATGAAAACCTATAACTTGTCCTGCAAAAAAAAAAAAAAAGCCTTTATACGGCTATGTCAACAAAAAATAAAAAAGTTATGGCTTTTGGAAGGCGGGGTGGAAAAACCAAACTGAAAAAACTAAGATTGGTTGTGTCCTTAATGGGTTAAAATGCAAAAAAACAATTGTGCAATATAGCATTTTTTTTTTTCAATTGCCGCAGAAAAAAGGTAATAAAGGTCAATCAATAACTTATGTGTACCCTATATTATGTCATTGATAAATATAATTGTCATTGAAAAATATAACCTGTCCCGCAAAAACAAGTCCTACGGCTGCGTCAACGGAAAAATAAAAAAGTAATTGTTCTTGAAATGCGATGATGAAAAAACGAAGGGCACATTCAGACGTGGTGGAATTGCTGTGGAATTCCACTGCGGACAGTCCGCAGTGGAATTCTCCTGCGGCCGTTTTTTACATTTGTTTCTATACATTTTTTGGAAAGTTAGTTCAGACCTTGCGGAAAACTCCGCTGCAGACCATAGGCTGCGTTGCGGAATTTTCAGTCCTCAGCATACACTGTCTGTTGCGGAGAAGAAGCGGAATTTCACTGCGTAATTCAGATTTTGCAATGCAAAAACTGAAATCTGTAGAAAGTCCGCTGTGTTTTCTGCATCGTCTGTATTATCCGTCAAATATGCAAATGTTGGTGCAGATTCGTTGCGTAATTGCCCCAAATCTGCACCAATATTTGCAGCGGAAAAACTCTGCCATGTCTGAACGTGCCCTAAAAAGAATGCTTGGTCATGAAGGTCAAAATAGACTTGGTTCTTAGGGGGTTAAGATTCCTAACATTTTCTGTTTAATCAATCCCATAGGCATAGTTCTGCATTCTTTCATGTAGCTCTTCTGGCAAGCAAAATTCTCTAGTTTTTTTTTATACCTGGTTATCATGTCTGGAAGCAGTTAACACTGGTCATTAACACAAAGTCAAATACTTATAAACAGCGTATTATTTTATTCCATAGCTGTACGAGGGCTTGTTTTTACGTTGAAAAAGTTGTATTTTTTTTAATGCTAACACCTTGGGGTACATATAACTGTTTTTCTAGGGGGAATGAAAAAAAACAGCAATTCCATCATTGTTTCGTTAGGATTTGGTTTTACACTGTTCACCATCCAGAATAAATGGCAATTAACTTTATTCTATTGGCCGTTACGATGATGCCAAATATAAAAGGTGTTTTTTAAATATTGTTCACCTTGCAGCAGTAAAAGATGACTCAAGCAATGAAAAAGCTCCCAAAAATAATCCACAATTTATTGTAAGGCTGAGTTCACACATTGCGGATTTGTTTCAGATTTTGTTGCAGATCTGAAGCAGATCTCACACTTTAGCAATGCAAAGGGTAAAATCCGCAATGAAAATCAGAAACAAATCAGCGATGTGTGAACACAGCTTAAAGAGGCTCTGTCACCAGATTTTGCAACCCCTATCTGCTATTGCAGCAGATCGGCGCTGCAATGTAGATTACAGTAACGTTTTTATTTTTTAAAAACGAGCATTTTTGGCCAAGTTATGACCATTTTTGTATTTATGCAAATGAGGCTTGCTAAAGCCCATCTGGGCGTGTTTAAAGTAAAAGTCCAACTGGGCGTGTATTATGTGTGTTACATCTGGGTGTGTTTACTTCTTTTACTAGCTGGGCGTTCTGACGAGAAGTATCATCCACTTCTCTTCAGAACGCCCAGCTTCTGGCAGTGCAGACACAGCGTGTTCCCGAGAGATCACGCTGTGGCGTCACTTCCTGCCCCAGGTCCTGCATCGTGTCGGACGAGCGAGGACACATCGGCACCAGAGGCTACAGTTGATTCTGCAGCAGCATCGGCGTTTACAGGTAAGTCGATGTAGCTACTTACCTGCAAACGCTGATGCTGCTGCAGAATCAACTGTAGCCTCTGGTGCCGATGTGGCCGACACGATGCAGGACCTGGGGCAGGAAGTGACGTCACAGCGTGATCTCTCGAGAACACGCTGTGTGTCTGCACTGCCAGAAGCTGGGTGTTAACGAACAGAAGTGGATGATGCTGATTCGTCATCATCATACACTCCCATTCCTAACACCCAGCTAGTAAAGGACGTAAACACGCCCAGATGTAACACACACAATACACGCCCAGTTGTACTTTTACTGTAAACACGCCCAGTTGTACTTTTGCAAGCCTCATTTGCATAAATACAAAAATGGTCATAACTTGGCCAAAAATGCTCGTTTTTTAAAAATAAAAACGTTTCTGTAATCTACATTGCAGCGCCTATCTGCTGCAATAGCAGATAGGGGTTGCAAAATCTGGTGACAGAGCCTCTTTAACAAGTTTAAAAATACAAAGAAAGAAACCTGGTTAGCAATATTTAAGCATTTTGAACAGTGTCAGATCAGTACAAGTCAGCCATGGAGATGGAAATAACCAGTGCGTATGTATGATTAGTCAATTAAACTGCTCACATTATGAGAGTTGTCACATCACAGACATTGGTGGAAAAACTATTATTAACCCCTTAATGACCGCCTATATGTGTTTTCACGGCAGCTCTTTGGCATAAGATAGCGCCCCCGGGAGGCGCTTAAACTCTGTGTACTCACGTGATCGCTGTTATTCACCGAATAACGGCGATCACTGTAAAAACAGCGGCGGTTAGTTCTCTCTCTTCTCTCACAGAATATATTCTGTGAGAGAAGAGAGAAATGGTCAAAATAAGGGCCAGCACCCCTTATTGGACCCTCGATCACCCCCTCCCCGTGTGCCCCCCATCCCTGATAATCAAAATGGCGTGACTGACTGTCACGTCGTAATGACAACACATTACACTACGTAGGTACTGTAATGTGTTCTAGCAGCGATCAGAGCTGCAAGTCTAAATGTCCAATAGTGGGACAAGTAAAAAAAAAAAAAAGATCATAAAAGTGTTTTAAAAAAATTGTAAAAATAGAAGTTACATAAACAAAAAACGCTTTTTTTCCTATAATATGTCATAGGAAAAAAATGAACACGTTAAAAAAAGTACACATATTTGGTATCACCGTGTTCGTAACGGCCCCAACTATAAAACTATAATATTATTTTTCCCGCACGATGAACACCGCAAAAAAGTTAAGTAAAAAAACAATGCTAGAATCACTATTTTTTGGTCACCCCCAATAACAAAATATACAATAAAAAGTGATCAAAAAGTCGCATGAACGCCAAAATGGTACCAATACAAACTACAACCCGTCCCGCAAAAAAACAAGCCCTTACACAGCTTTTTGACAGAAAAATAAAAAAGTTATGGCTCTCAGAATATGGTGACAAAAAATAATTTATTTTATAAATAAGTGGTGCAAACGCTGCAAAACATAAAAAAAACTATATACATATGGTATCGCCGTAATCGTACCGACCGAAGAATAAAGTAAAATGATCATTTATAACCCAGGATGAACGCCGTAAAAAAAAAAAAAATGAATAAAAAACATTGTCAGAATTGATGGTTTTTTTGTCACCTTGCTTGACAAAAAATGGAATAAAAAGTGATCAAAAAAAATCGAAATTGTACTAATGAAAACTACAGATAGTCCCGCAACAAATAAGCCCTCACACAGCTCCGGTGAAGAAAAAATAAAGACGTTCTGGCTCTCAGAATATGGCGATGCAAAATGTGCAGTGTTCCAAAAGCGGATAAGTTTGGGCATCATTTATCAGTGCAACACTGGCCACATATCTGCGGATTATTATTTATTTACCGCATTATTATAACCTCTTATTATGCCCTGATGTTCTCCGCACAGAT
The DNA here is from genome assembly GCF_050947455.1 of Rhinoderma darwinii. Lineage (NCBI taxonomy): Eukaryota > Metazoa > Chordata > Amphibia > Anura > Rhinodermatidae > Rhinoderma > Rhinoderma darwinii. The sequence goes on along the minus strand of NC_134693.1, from coordinate 68,848,264 downwards.
TACATATGCCCCCACAATATAAACTGAAATAGCAGCAAAACGCCAGAGCTACTACCAAGCAAAATCTGCGCTACAAAGGCCAAATGCCGCTTCCTCTCTTCTGAGCCCTACAGCATGCCCAAACAGCCGTTTACGTCCACAGATATGGCATCGCCACACCCGGGAGTACCCGCTTAACAGTTTATGAGGTATTTGTCTTCAGTGGCACAAACTGGGCATAACATAGTGCACTAAAATGGCATATCAGTGGAAAATTGCAATTTTCACTCTGCACCATCTGCTGCGCATTAACCCCTTCACGCACCATGACTTAATAGCATGTCGTGGTGCGGGGGGTGATGTATTGAGCGGGCTCACACACTGAGCCTGCGCCATAAGCTCCGGGTGTCAGCTGTGTATTACAGCTGACACCCGGGACTAACTGACAGGAACAGCGATCGTGCTGTTACAGAAGCCTGTAAAAATGAAAATATACTACAATACACTAGTTTTGCAGTGTATTGTACCAGCTATCTACTGATTGCTGGTTCAAGTCCCCTAGGGGGACTAATAAAATGTGGAAAAACAAAAATAAATATTTATTATTAGTGAAAAAATTCAATAAATATTTAAAATCCCCCAAAAAACTTTTCACATTTTTTCTCTAATGTAATGTAAAAAATAGACAAAATTGGCATTGCTGTGTCTCTAAAAGCCCAAACTATTACAATATACCATTATTTAACTCGCACGGTGTACGCCGTGAAAAATAAAGAATTAAAAACTGAAAAATCGCTGTTTTTTGGTCACCTTGACCCTAACAAAAAAATGAATAAAAAGTGCTCAAAAAGTTGTATGTACCACAAAATGGTACTAATAAAAACTACAGCTCGTTCCACAAAAAATAAGCCCTCACACCACTCTATTGACGGAAAAATTAAAACGTTATGGCTCTTGGAAAGCGGGGAGGGAAAAACTTAAAAGAAAAAACAAAAATGGATCAGTCCGGAAAGGGTTAATTACTTAGTAATTAAAAAACTCTTATGACCACATGTGTGGTATAGCCGTACTAGGGAGAAATTGCTTTACAAATGTTGGGGTGCTTTTTTCCTCCTTTATCCTTTGTGAAATTGAAAAAATTCAACATTTTAGTGGAAATAATGTTGGTATTCATTTTCACGGCCTAATTAGAATAAATTCGGCAAAAGACCTGTCGGGTCTAAATGCTCACTATACCCCTAGATGGATTCCTTAAGTGGTGTAGTTTACCAAATAGGGTCACTTTTGTGTGGTTTCTACGGTTTTGGTCTCTCAGGGGCTTTACAAATTCTACATGGCACCCAAAAACCATTTCAGCTAAATTTGAGCTCCAAAAGCCAAATAGCGCTCCTTCCCTTCTAAGCCCTGCTGTGGGTCCAAACAGCAGTTTATTACCACATATGACGCATTTACGTAATCGGGAGAAATTATTTTACAAATGTTGGGTGCTTTTTCTCCTTTTTTCCTTGTAAAAATTCAAAATGTCTAAGTTTTTTTCAGAAAAAAAAGTAGGATTTTTACCTTTACAGACTAATTCCAATGAATTCAGCAAAACAACTGTGGAGTCAAAATGCTAACATTACCCCTAGAGGTACAGTCCTTCAGGGGTGTAGAATCCACAATGGCCTCACTTTTGGGAGGTTTCGCTGTTTTGGTCCCTCCTGTGCATTGCAAACGTGACACGGCACTGAAAATTATTCCAGCAAAATCAGAAATCCAAAATCCAAATGGTGCTTCTTCTCTTCTGAGCCATGCTGTGGTTCCTAACAGCAGTTTATTACCACATATGGGGTATTGCTATAATAGGGAGAAATTGCTTTACATATGTTGGGGAGTTTTTTCTCCTTTATTCCTTGTAAAAATTTAAAAAATGTACGTTTTTTTCAGAGAAAAAGTAGATTTTCATCTTCACATACTAATTCAAATAAATTTAGCAAAAAAACTGTGGGTTCAAAATGCTAACTATACCCCTAGATAATTTTTTGGGGGGTCTTTACTATTTTCGCACCACAAGACCTCTTCAAACCCGACATGGTGCCTAAAATATATTCTTTAAAAAGAAGACCCCAAAATCCACTAGGTGCTCCTTTGCTTCTGAGGCCTCTGTTTTAGTCCATTAGCACACTAGAGCCACATGTGGGATATTTATAAAAACTGCGGAATCTGGACAATAAATATTGAGTTGCATTTCTCGGGTAAAACCTTCTGTGGTACAGAAAAAAAAATGTATTAGAAATGAAATTTTATCAAAAAATAAATAAATTACATTTTGCTTTAGAGTTAAAACACTTTCTGAATGCTGTTTTGAATACTTTGAGGGATGCAGTTTTCACAATGGGGTGATTTATTGGGACTTTCTAATATATAAGGCCCTCAAAGACACTTCAGAACTAAACTGGTCCCTGAAAAAATAGCCTTTTGAAGTTTTCTTGAAAATATGAGAAATTGCTGCTAAAGTTCTAAGCCTTGTAACGTCTTAGAAAAATAAAAGACTGTTCAAAAAATGATGCAAACATAAAGACATATGGGAAATGTAAACTAGTAACTATTTTGTGTGGTATTACTATCTGTTTTACAAGCCGATACATTTAAATTTAGAAAAATACAAATTTTTGCAAATTTTCTCCAAATCTTGGTGTTTTTACAAATAAATTTTGAATTATACGACCAATTTTTTTCACTAACATACAGTACAATATGTCGCAAGAAAACAACTCCGACTCACTTGGATAGGTAAAAGCATTCCAAAGTTATTACCACATAAAGTGACACCCCAGATTTAAAAAATCAGCTTCGTCCTGAAGGTCAAAACAGGCTATGGATACATATAATTGAGAATTTCTTTACCATTGCGTTCCTCATGGTTTTCATTCTGCATTATTTTTTTAATTGGAGGATACCTTATTGTTTGCAGTTTTGTTATGCAGATTCTCAAATGACAGAAATAGATACTCCTGCTTTAAAAAAAAATGCATGAAAAAATTGCAAATCAGTTTAAAAATAAAAAAAAGTGATACAACAATGTGTTATAGTATTACAGTAAATTTCCAGTTAACTTCTGGAATTTAGGCTACATTTTAGCTTTGCTATTACTATAGGGGTCAATTAAATCGAACTTTGATTACTATAGAGCTCTATGGTAAACTAAGTTTGGTTCAGTAGAATAGCAGGTTTCAGCTGATTCATCAGTTATAGAGACGGTAAAATGTGGCTGTATTATGTTATGTAACCAGTTTTACAAAGGTGTGCAAGTAGCCTAATGCAGGGTTATCATAAAAGCAGTAAAACTCGTCACTACATTTATCTCTATTGTTTTATTAGGAAATCTTGGGTTTCAGTGATCCTTTAAAACATGCTAGTCGTTTCTCATGTGTCTGCTTTATAGTGGCAAGTGATTGAAGGGCTGTAGTCCCAATTTATTGTCAATGGTTTCTTATGTGCTATATCTCCAGGGGCGGATTATAATGAGGGCAATCTTGGCAAGTGCCCAGGGCCCGAGGCTGAAAGGGGGCCCAGTTCGCCCCAGTTCTCCCGAACCGGTTGTTAAAATTACAGCCAGTTCAGAGAACTGGGGTGAAGCGGCACCTCTCATCCAATTGTATCAGCGTCCTTAGGACGCGAATACAATTGCCTACTCTTGTGCTGGCAAGACAGGGAACTATCAGTTCCCTTTCTCGCAATTTAGTGCTTTAGTAATGACGCAATCTCGCCATTTAGTGCTTTAGTAATGACGCAGTCGGCGCGATGCCGTAATCACGCCAACTGCACCGTTACGCTGGATGATGCCGCCTGGTCTCTTACCAGTCCTGCGTTGCAGGAGGACGGCATGGGAACGTTTGATGTTTTTTTTCCTGTGGGCAGCAATGGGGGCAATATCTAGATGGGCACTATCTATCTACAGAGGGCATTGTGACTGGCACTCTCTGCAGGGGGCATTGTGACTAGTGCAATCTACAGGGGGCATTGTGACTGGCGCTATCTACAGGGGGCATAGTGACTGGCGCTATCTACAGGGGGCATAGTGACTGGCGCTATCTACAGGGGGCATAGTGACTGGCGCTATCTACAGGGGGCATAGTGACTGGCGCTATCTACAGGGGGTAGTGTGACTGGCGCTATCTACAGGGGGCATTGTGATTGGTGCTATCTACAGGGGGCATTGAGACTGGCGCTATCTACAGGGGGCATTGTGACTGGCGCCATCTACAGGGGGCATAGTACCTGGCGCTATCTACAGGGGGCATTGTGACTGGTTCTATCTACTGGGGGAAGTGTGACGAGCTATCTACAGGGTTATAGTGTGACTGGCGCTATCTACAGGGAGCATTGTGATTGGTGCTATCTAAAGGTGGCATAGTGACTGGCGCCATCTACAGGGGACAGTGTGACTGGCGCCATCTACAGGGGACAGTGTGACTGGCGCCATCTACAGGCGGCAGTGTAACTGGCGCTATCTACAGGGGGCAGTGTAACTGGCGCTATCTACAGGGGGCAGTGTAACTGGCGCTATCTACAGGGGGCAGTGTAACTGGCGCTATCTACAGGGGGCAGTGTAACTGGCGCTATCTACAGGGGGCAGTGTAACTGGCGCTATCTACAGGGGGCAGTGTAACTGGCGCTATCTACAGGGGGCATTGTTAGTGTGTGGTGTTTTGCTTTACAGTGTTTGACACAATTTAATTCATGGGGACAGAGTATGGTGCTATTATATTCAGGGGCACAGTGTATAGTACTATTATATTCAGGGACGCAGTGTGTATTATATTCAGGGGCATAGAGTGTGGCACCATGAGAATTTTATCTTCGTTTATAGGTTCAGAAATGTTGGAAAAATTAGCGACTAACGCTGCAGAAGTGGGCCGTGGCTGGGAGAAGTCATCATAGAAGTTTGGACCGGATATAGAAGAAAAGAGAAAAAGAATCTGAGACGTCACCTGTGAGTCACTCAAAGTAAATGCTTATTGTCCCTGTGACTGATCAGTACTGTAGTCACTTTATGACATGCAGCGAGATGACAGATTGTAGCATTCTTTTTTGTGAAACAGCAACTCCCAGAATATCCTTACCATTGTTCAGGCTATACTGGGAGCTGTCGTTTTATGTCGTACAAACTTATATGGCAGGGGTTAAACTGAATTTGCAATTGATCTTTGTACTGAACTGTATTTGTGCTGGTGATCTATATATGTACTGAGCTTGGTTCTAGCACTGTATATATGTACTGGGCTTGGTTCTGGCATTGTATATATGTAATGAGCTTGGTTCTGGGCAGGTATATATGTACTGAGCTTGGTTCTTGTGATCTATGTATGTACTGAGCTTGGTTCTGGCACTGTATATATGTACTGTGCTTGGTTATAGCACTGTATATATGTACTGACCTTGGTTCTGGTGTTGTATTTATGTAATCATCTTTGTTCAGGTGCTGTATTTATGTACTGAGCTTTGTTCTGGCACTGTATATATGTACAGATCTTGGTTCTGGTGTTGTATTTATGTACTGAGCTTGACACAGGCTGTATTTATGTACTGAGCTTGGTTCTGGTAATGTATTTATGTACTGAGCTTGGTTCTGGGGCTGTATATTTATGTACTGAGCTTGGTTCTGGGGCTGTATATATTTACCTTATCTTAAGGTAAAATTAGATGTTAATCTACTCTTACCTTAAAGAGGCTCTGTCACCAGTTTATAACTTCCCTATCTCCCACCTAATCTAATAGGCGCTTTGATGTAGATAGCTGCTGGATTTTTGTTTGTTTTATTTTTAAAAACGTTTTTTTATTGACATTGAAGTTATGAACATTTTTTGGTTTATGGAATTTTTTTCTAAATGCCCAACTGGGCGTTTATTTTCTATTTACCAAATGGGCATTATACGGAAAACTGTATGACACTGACCAATCAGCGCCATCCACTTATCTTTACTCCAGCCCAGCTTGATTCACAGCACAGCGTGATCTCGGCGAGATCACGCTGTGACGTCACTTCCTCCCACAGGTCATTCACAGGAGCGACAGAAGACTGAACAGACTGACTCCAGCCGTTCCAGATTCGGATAAACGTCCTGCCAAGGCTGGAGGCGATGTCTGTTGGCTGAACGTTTGTGAGATGAATCTTTTCTAATTGAAGTTATAGTCCAAGCCTCGATAGCTGCTATATCACGTTAATTCGTATCCAAAAGTCTGCAAGCTTATAAATAAAAGACTAACAGTCTATTCAAATGTCGCCGTCATAATGGTTTTTATCAGTTGTGGTAAAACCACTGAATAAATATACAACCACAATGTGAAAATAAACCGGTAAACGCAGGTGAAAGCTATAATCCCCAAAGCAATTCACCTGTTTCTTATAAGATCACATTTTAGTGCACCAGCTTTAAGTCTCTGACACAAATCTAATATACTTCTTGCCAGCCATATTGGTGAAGCTCTGTGATTACAACTTCCTCCCTCCCCCTCTTAGCTCCCCTCCTACAACCAATCACACACCCCATCCTTCACACTGTGCAAAGATATGGCCAACTTAATCTATCCCTGAAAGATCATATATTATTTTTGAGTTATGAACAACAAAGAAAGACCAAAGTGTATGCCTACACCAAATTCTATAAACTGGAATATACCATATACACAGGGCTGTAACTAGGAAAAACTAGGCCCCATAGCAAACTTTGACTGCCCCCCCCCCCTTCCACACAACCAAGGCCTCCACATCCCCCTGCCCTCCCAACATTAAACATTTATCAGTTCTGTGTGCAATGTAAAAATACATCTAGGCCGCCACATCTACCCCCCTATTTTATGAGATCCCATTAATAATGATCCCACAGTCCTCCTGTAGACAGTGCCACACACACACACACACACACACACACACACACACACACACACACACACACACACACACACACACACACACACACACACACTCCCTTATAGATAGTGCCACACATACCCCCTTGTAGACAATGTCCCACTGGCCCCTGTAGACAATGTCCCACATGCCCCTCTTGCAGATAGTGTCCCAGAGCCCCCCTTGTAGATCGCACCACACAGTCCCCCTTGTAGAAGTGCCCCACAGCCCCATTATAAATAGTGCCACACAGCCCCCCCTTAGAGATATTGCCCCAAAGCCCCCCATGTAGATAGTGCCACCCAGCCTCCTCTTGTAGATAGTGGCAAACAGCCCCCCCTTGTATATAGTGCCCCCCGAACAAATACAAAATTATTTACTCACCTAGCCCCATTCCCACAATGAATGGAGCTGCCGCAGAGCCTCCTCAGCAGCATATGAGACACCCTTGCATAAGCTGGCGTGATCCAGTGATGTCATAGTCCAAGCCTGCGCAGGGATCGTGTCACAGCGCCTACTATTCAATTGTATCTGCATCATAAGGGCGCAGATACAATTGAATGTGGCAGTCGCCTGGATGCCCGGTGCTAGCAACGCCACCAGGCATGAGGGGGCCCGTGCTGCCCGGCCCTGTACATGAATGTTATGTGCCGGCCCGAGCGGCATGGGCCCCCTCATGCCGTGGTCCCCGTAGTACCACTATGGCTGCTATAGCGGTAGTTAGCCACTACATATACACTTATATCAGTGGTTTACAACCTGTCACTCTCCAGCAGTTAGAAAACTACCAGCATGCCAGGAAAGACTGCCTGTTGGAGTACTAGATGCAAACCACTTATGTTTACTTATATAAAGCACCAGAACATTATAAGAGCATAGAACGCAGAATTAATTTCTGCATTTGTCCCATTAATCTGACTGGAAATCCGTGCACATTTTAATTCACAAATAAAGTTTATTGTAAACCATCAGAATCAAATACAGAGTATTGAGATGCGTAAACATGTCTACTGAAGGTACAAAAGAACACAGTAATTTAATATAGCAATGCGTCAGATGAATCATAAGTTCAAACACTTAGGACAATGAAAGTTATTGAGTAAATAAATGTGATACAAAATAATAGCATACAAAATAATTTAAAGCGAGTAGGGCATCTGGTAAGTATACGGTTCTTGAATATTTATGAACCAGTGTATAGAGAAGATCTCTGCCTAAGGCATAATATAAAGAATTAACTAGCTAACTAAAAACTTGAACAGTTTCCACAGGTATAGAAGCATAAAAGTATGACAAACACATCAGGTAACATTCAGCAGAAGATAAGGACCTATATTTATACTGCGTTGAAAGTGAAATTCTATAGTGTATAGTGTATACATGGAATGCAAGATGGGTCAACTAGATATGGGCCAAATAGGAGGCGTGTCCGTGGCAGTAAACAGATTATGGGCTCGGGGGCGAGTCAAAGATTCTTTGTTGGGAAGAGCAGACAGCAGGAGACTGCAGCCATCTATCCAAAGTTTTGGTGAATTTGAGGGGAGAGTTTCTATGTTGGAATAACCACTACCAACCAGAGACAGCCATTCTGCAAATGTAGGGGCACGACAGGACAACCAAGTTTTGGCTAACAGCTTTTTGGCATAATATAATGTCTCCACAACAAAAGTATGGATATGACGTGAGTCATATTCCGCAGGGTCAGGAGTGACAAGTTTTAGGGCACAGGAGTCCCCATCTCATCGTTCAGAAATTTGATAACCTGATCCCAGAACCCGGCTACCTTAGGGCAGGACCGCACCAAATGATAAAAGGTACACGAGATAAGCCCACATTTAGGTAATTTGTCAGGGTAGTGATGACGGAAGCGATGTAATCTAGAGGTGATATAATATGCACTATGAAGTATGTAAAATTGTGTGAGTCGCTCATTATAGTTGGACGATACAGATTTAGGGGAGGAGAGGGTTCTATCCCACTCAATCAGTGGACCTACATTACCTTCCCATTTTAGATTCTCTAAACTTGCGGACAATGGGCTATAAAGATGGGAAATCATGTGTTTAACAGGGGGAGAAATCATCAATTTAGGAAGTGGAAAGCTTTGGTACGTTATCTCTCCAGGGCCCAACTGAGTCTCAAGTGCATGTTTGATTCTCAAATAGGAGAACAATTGGCAGGGGAGATTAAATTCCTCTTGCAGCTCTGGGAATGTCTTAATACCAGTTATACACCATGTCTGGTGTCATCCGCTATCCCTGGTATCATCCGCAACGTCTGCCGCAACCTGCCATGCCTGCTGGTATACACCACATCTGGTGTCATCTGTTATCCGCCACGTCTGGCGCAACCTGCCTCATCCGTGCCAGAGCCTCTGCCACTGTCTGGACTCAGGTAAACCCTCAGGTAGCCTTGTGCTACAATCTTCTTTGTAGAGACTTTGCATAGACACTGACTTGGCCAGATGCATCTCCACTACAGCGGAACGGCCTAGTGGGTCCACACACCACTAGATCGTGACAATATCAAAGGAGAGCTGTAATAGTGCTGGTAGAGCTTTACAGTGCCATAAGGGTGCGTGCCTAGTGAAGTAGAATATGCACTGGGACACATCCCACACTAGTAAGGTCTGGTTCAGGATCAGATGTTCAGGTAAGTTTCCACTAGTATGCAGTCAACCACAAAACAAAATATGCAAAGGGTGAGCATAATGTGTACTAAATGGGGAAAGAAGTAGTGTCTGGACGCTCACACAATCCGCCGCGCCCCATCCCGCTAGGTGAGACAATTGACTAGCTATATTGTACCATTTAACACTGGGGAAAAATACCCGGGATCTACCAATATTCAATACAAAAGAAGTGAGAATACTTTCGATACACTGTAATAAATGGGCTGGGAGGTATATGGGAGAATGCTGAAGAATATACAGGATTTTAGTTATTAGGGTCATTTTACCGGTTGCCGACACAGGACGAGAATGCTCGCTCTGAGCGGCGGGTACTTCGCGCATTAGGACGAGCATTCTCGCCCTGTGTAACAGCCGTCTCTGCGTGCAATCGGGAGCGGGGCAACGGCTGTAATACACAGCCACGGCCCCACTCTAACGGCAGAGAGAAGAGAAACATCTTCTCTCTGCCGTTAACCCCTTGAATGACGCAATGAAATCGGATAGCGGCGTTCAAGAAAAGAGGACTACCCTTTGATCGCGTTACAGAAGGACCCTAGAGCTGCCTGAACATATTTCCTGTTGTTACGGAATACTGAGGTATGCCCTAACAACTGCCTGTGTACAATCAGTACACAGGCTAATGTACTGGCATATAGATATATGCCAGTACATTACAGTTAAAAAATATTTATGGAATTAAAAAAAAAAGTTACATTAATGTAAAAAAAAATAATAATGTTAAAGAAAAAAAAAGTTACAAAATACACAGAAATACACAACAAATGTATAATATAATTTATGATGATCGGTGTATGGTGTAAAAAAAATAAAAAATAAAAAAAAAAAAGATATTAAAACTGCAGCGGAACGGCTTTTTTTTCTGCATTTTCGACAAAATAAAAATTTATATGAATAAACTATAATGTATTTTCTACCAAAAAATGGTACTTAAAGTACAACTCGTCCTGCAAAAAACAAAGTCTCATACAACTACGTCGTACAAAAAATAAAAAAAAGTTATGAGCGTCGGGATGCAAAGGAGGGAAATATAACTAAACTCACTCTTGCAGCAGTAGATAAGATTAGTTCCATCTGGCGATCTTATTGCGTAAAAAGGAAATCAAAGGGGTTATATTTAATGCTTCAAATTCAAAAACTGATCTGGAGATTTGTATACCAAGATACGTAATAGAAGATGACCAGAAGAGTGGGCTAGAGATGGCCAACGCAATAAGGGTCGATATATCTATTGGTAAAATATGGGACTTAGACCAATTAATGGATAGACCAGACACTGGACCAAAGCGTGTCATTATAGAAAGTATTACATGCAGGTAAACCACAGGGTCAGCAAGATATAACAGGCAGTGGCGTAGCAATAGGGGTCGCAGCGGTCGCAGTTGCGACCGGGCCCCTAAGCCTGGGGGGCCTATGGGCCCCCGTTGTCATAGAGCACGCTTGTTAAAAATTTATTTTCTGTGCCGTGAAGCCGGCACTTCCTGGTTACGGTCACATGGTACACTTAATGCAGTGGAAGAACCGGTGCGGAGGACTCCAAGTGAGCTGCAGAGTCTGTATTGTAATGTGTTGTATTGTGTTGTCTTGTAATGTAATGTATTGTGTTGGCTTGTAATGTATTGTTTTATTGTGCTGTTTGCGGTGGAGATTGGGGGCCCGTTAAATTACAGCCACCCAACTCTCCACCGCAAACTGCACAATACATTACACACTGTGGGTCGCGTCCCCCTGGGGATTCGGGTCTAGACCTCCGGGGGGTCGCGAGTCACTCACCGAGGCCCCGGTTCCATTCAATGCTGGAGCAAGGAGCTGACGTCTCCTTGATCCAGCATTCGCTGTGCCCTGAGCGGCTCGACGCAGGCTGGCGGGATGTAGTGACATCATCGCGCCTGTCTGCGCCGAGTCACTCATAGCACACACCGGAGGAGGCGAAGGAACGGGGATAGGTACGTAATTATGCTATTTTTCTATTATGCACATATGGGGCATTATACTGCATGGGGGGCTGATATCGCATGGGGGCTGATAAGATGGGGGGCATTATACTGTATGGGTAGCTCATATGGGGGGGCATTATACTGTATGGGTAGCTCATATGGGGGGCATTATACTGTATGGGAAGCTCATATGGAGGCATTATACTGTATGGGGAGCTCATATGGGAGGCATACTGTATGGGGAGCTCATATGGGGGCATTGTACTGTATGCAGAGCATTTTACTGTATGGGGAGCAGATATGGGGGCATTATACTGTATGGGTAGCTCATATGGGGGGCATTATACTGTATGGGAAGCTCATATGGAGGCATTATACTGTATGGGGAGCCAATATGGGGGCATTATACTGTATGGGGAGCGGATGTGGGGGCATTATACTGTATGGGGAGCGGATGTGGGGGCATTATACTGTATGGGGAGCGGATATGGGGTATTATACTGTGTGGGGGAAGCTGTGGGAGCATTATACTGTGTGGGGGCATTATACTATGGGGGCTGTTGGGCAAGGCGTCTGGGGATAGGCGCGCGCAGGGGTCTGATAATGGTGGTGTTGGGGAGGGGTAGGGGGCCCCCCAAGCTGAATTCTCGCACCTGGGCCCATGAGCCTTTAGTTACGCCCCTGATAACAGGGTGACCTTTTCTTGTAGGGGAAGAAGATTTAAACCTATAATGCAGGGATCCTGTCTGAGTAGGTCTTCGAAAGGTTCCACTGCCAGTGTCTGGTGCCTCTATATAAAGTAAAAAGGTCTGAAGTCCAACCAATTACTGCCACCCATGAGGATGGGGCAGAATATAATATTTTAACCCATTTTATAAACGTTCCGTTGTTTTGACGGAGTCAATAGCGCGGTCGACTGCGCTATTGGTTGCGTCAAGAACAACGAAAACCCGTCACAACTGTGACAAATGGGAACCTTTAGCAACGTTTCCGTCACCATGGAGATCGATGGCGAGGGAAACGGAAGCAGAGATTTCAGTTTGCCGTTCCGTTGAGGGGCTACCCGACGGAAACCTCCAACGGAACCCCTTAACGGAAGGGCAATGAACACAGCCTAACACATAAGGTAGGCTTAGATACAAGGTCCAGCAGACAGTAATCTTAGACAGTATAAGATTGTCTGCTGGGACCCTGTATCCAAGCCTGCCATACGGTAGGCTTAAAAGGGGTTGTCCAGTCCCTAAACATTGATGGCCTATCCGGAGGATAGGCCATCAATAGCTGATGGGTCGGGCTCAGACTCCTGAGACCCCGCCAATTAGGTGTTTGGAAATGGGTACAGTGCTCGTACAAGCACTGCTTCCCCTTCATTTTCCTCACTTGCTCACACTGTGAATCACTGACACGTCTGTATTGGCGACTCAGTGTGAGAAAGTGACCGGAATGACGGGAAAGTAGCGTTCGTACGAGCGGCTGCACCCCCTTTAAAACAGCCGATTGGCGGGGTCCAGAAAGTCGGACCCCGCAGGTATGAATGAAAGGAGACCCAGCAGGCTGGCAGGCATTAAATTGTCACAAAAAATATATATACAGATTTGCAATGAAGCAAAAAGAGTGCCTTTATTTCCAGTCAAGCTATAAGAATATGTAATGTATATGTAAATAAAATATAACTTTTAATGGTTAGGATTAAATAGAACAGAGACAAGAATCAAAATCTAAAATTTAGCCAGAGTACACTGACAAATGGATTTGTATCGATCAGATACAGACAGTGTGTAATATAGACTGTTTGCCTTTGTGTCTCCTACGGCGTCTGCAGAACACCGGGTGACACAATTGAGTGGCGTATGTATCTTAGTCAGTGGAGACTCTGAAGTTAAAAATATTGTGGAGGCCCCCCCGACATGTTTCGCTGCATACTCAGCGTCTTCATTTGCCCCATTCAGTGCCCCATTTGAACCCCTGAAGACGCTGAGTATGCAGCGAAACATGTCGGGGGGGCCTCCACAATATTTTTAACTTCAGAGTCTCCACTGACTAAGATACATACGCCACTCAATTGTGTCACCCGGTGTTCTGCAGACGCCGTAGGAGACACAAAGGCAAACAGTCTATATTACACACTGTCTGTATCTGATCGATACAAATCCATTTGTCAGTGTACTCTGGCTAAATTTTAGATTTTGATTCTTGTCTCAGAAAGTCGGACCCCGACCCATCAACTCCAGCAGAGAAGTATACAGGCCAGAGCTATGAGGGGATCCAACCCCAACACGTGTTTCACACGTAGCTTCTTCCAGGGGGCTACGTGTGAAAGAAGTTCCTTGGAAGAAGCTACATGCGAAACACATGTTAGGGTTGGATCCCATCATAGCTGTGGTCTCTATACCGCCTTACTATTGGACTTGGTTTCTGTTTATGCCTTATATTTTTGGATGATCCTTCATCCATATTCATCTTGCAATTTAGTTACCAGTCCTCCTTTTTGCACTATTTGCACTTTATTATATTGAGGTTTTGACCAGACTTGTGGAGATCCACTTTTTTTTTTAATAATGTGACCGCTATGTATTATTTTAATTGTATGGTTTTTCTAATAAAGATTTATTTTGTGGATAATAGTTTGTGTGTTATTCATTGTATAGGTGTTGATAGTTCTAGTTACACAGTTCAAAGTAATTTTGCTATATGCATATATTGACCCATTTGTCTTAGTAGGTGTTTATAATAAATTTCCCTAGTGTCTTGCACATCTTGGCGTAGGAGGGAATTATCCACTTGAATCTCCTCAATGTGTGAGGTCAGGGTGGTTTGGCATGTATGGATGGCCACCAGAACTTTCAGCATGTCTGGATTAGAGTCAGACAGGGCAGAAGCAGGCTGATCCGAGTTCACTGGAGTTGGGTCAACAGGTGGCAAAGTAGAAGATGTAAAAGCCAAGGAGTCTGCTCTACAGAACTAGTCCAGCAAACCGGCTGATTTAGTTTGCGATTTCGGAGGCGCCATAGCTGGAAGTGAAGTAGTTGTGAATGAAGACGTATGGAATACCAATGTGATGTATAATCCTGAGGGGATTAAGCACCCAAGAGATGCCAAGGTGTTACATTACATAGGAGTAGAGATGATGTCTGGACCCCAGGGGGCCATTAGCAGGTTATGGGAGCCCGCTGGAAAAATCTGGTGTGCAGTGCGTTTGCAGGTGACCCACAAATAGGGTTGGGGCGGAATCTTGGCAACAGAGTAGTAGGAATTCACTGTATAAATTGATATAAATATAATTGTGCTCCCACAATATAAAGAAATTAGAAGGTTCACTGAAGTGACAACTGAGTAAAATATACCTTTTAATAGTAACTCGTTTTAAAAACAGGGGTAACACACCACTGTGAAATAAGCCCCACCGTGAAAATTTAAAAGCGTATTAAACAAAAAACACTGAGTCATTATGATAAATATATCTCAGTGTTTGTAACAATATTTCACTGGAAACAGCATTTAACCTGGGCACAACAGTAGTACAATCCCCAAAGTGCACCAGTGTCCGTACACAAACACCGGATCTCCTAGCGCTGGGTGTAAAACAATGCTACTGTCCCCTATGCAGACATTCCATATACAATGAACGACCCTACGCGTTTCAGATACTCATCCTCAGGGGTCCGTATCTTGGTCACTCTGGCCTCATCACCAGCGATAATAGTATTCAACAGCAGAAATTCTGCTGTGCGTCACGGGAAGATGCTCGTATCGATGTCAACGGCAATGCCGTTGACATCGATACGAGCATCTTCCCGTGACGCACAGCAGAATTTCTGCTGTTGAATACTATTATCGCTGGTGATGAGGCCAGAGTGACCAAGATACGGACCCCTGAGGATGAGTATCTGAAACGCGTAGGGTCGTTCATTGTATATGGAATGTCAACAGAGTAGTAGGCCTACATGTGTAGATTGAGCTGCAGAGTGTGTCAGATAATAAGGCAATTAAATTAAACAGGCTGGTATGAAGTATGAATCTGAGGTGGAAATGGACCCCAGAGACATTACACATGTCTGGCACAAAGCATATAAAGAATCAGATTTTATCCTTTCACTCAGTGCCCGGGCGATCTTGCAACAGGGAGGCCGTAATGGGAGGTTAGTATAGGTCATGATGGCCGGCATCAGACAGTGCAGTGTAGACCCGCCGGAGCGAATCCAAGATGGTGGCCGCGACTTCAGATGAGTCACTGATGTAGGAGCCAATCAGCCCCACACTGGAGCTCGTGAACGGGGCTCAGGGAGCACACCTGCCGCTGGTGTTGAGGTTGGTGGCTCAGTAGCCCACGGAAACACCAGAGGGCTGCACGGCCAAGAAGGAACGCAGCGGCTGGCAAAAATGAATCCGTAGACCGCAAAGTAAAATCCGGCCAAAATGTCCGGGAGTTGGGTCAAACTGTGCCAGGGAGAGCGGAGGAGAGTAAGGGCCGCACTAGGGCTGATTTTCAGTGATGGCCGAGGGTGGATGGCTACAGATAGGATCTGGTGGTGCAGCGCCCTCACCATGTGCAACCATCCGGTTCCGCTGTCAAGCCACCCCCCATGGAACACATTTTTACTTCCATAAATTTCTTTAACAAATTTGCCGCAGATATTTCTTATAATTGTAGGTCTGCATATCCCATGATGAAATTCTGGCGTTCTTAGAGACTTCTTTTAGGATCCTTTGTTTTGCTGTTTTGCTGAACTTGCTAAGAAGGCCAGGCCAGGACAAGTGGTCAGTTTTTGAAATCTTCTCCACTTGTAGGTGATCTACCAGACAGTGGAAGTTTAAATAAGACAGATTCCTCTAAATTTCTCTCTCAGAGCCAGAAGTGTGCACCATGCACTAAAGAAGCATTTTTTGGCCAAGTTACTGTGGGTTTGCAAAGTGGTATTTAAAAGTGTTGTTTTTACAGGTAAAACCTGTTGATATCATGAGTTTCAGAAAAGTGGGAGAATGTGAGCAACCGCACCTACATTGTATGAGCCTCTCCACCTCTATGTCTGTAATGAACAGCTGCTGGTTCTTGGAGTGCTCACCAGCCTGCCGTATATGTATGTTCTGAGGCTGGAGATGCGTGGATAAACAATCCAAAGCCCTTGTTTTAGGGCTACCGAAACACTACCTGAGTACTGCTGTGGGCGCAGCGGCCATCTAGAGGCTTCGTTCCCCACGTTTATCCCCGAGCCATCGCTGAGGTACTCCTCCTTTTAAATGCAGCCCTGGCTAAATGGCTGCACAGAGAGTCTGCTATACCGAGCTATAATTCCCTGGAAGAAGCCTTGAGGGCACAACTTGAGTTAGGTGTGAATACAATAAATACTTCGCACTATAAAAGATGGTCTATCACAGTACTTCAACATTGGAGATGGTTTTGTCCCAGTTTTCACTTAAAGGGTATGTGCACACGATAACGACCATTACGGCTGAAATTACGGAGCTGTTTTCAGGAGAAAACAGCTCCGTCATTTCAGACGTAATTGCTCGTACTCGCATTTTGCGAGGCGTAATTGACGGCCGTAATTTTTAGCTGTGCTTCATTGAATTCAATGAAAAACAGCTCAAATTACGTCCCAAGAAGTGTCCTGCACTTCTTTGACGAGGCAATCATTTTACGCGTCGTCTTTTGACAGCGACGCGTAAAATGACAGGTCGTTGGCACAGTACGTCGGCAAACTCATTCAAATGAATGGGCAGATGTTTGCCGACGTATTGGAGCCGTATTTTCAGGCGTAAATCGAGGCATAATACGCCTCGTTTACGCCTGAAAGTAGGTCGTGTGAACCCAGCCATACAGGAATTCTTGGAGCCAAGCATTGGTTTCCTGGTGACATATCTACCCACATTCTGTGGATACGAACTGCAATGTGTTCAGCTAACCCGCATGTGCTGAAGTGGTTGGAAGACTTGCCACTTTCTCTGGATCGATCGTCTGGGATCTTTAAGTGAATTCCTCAAGTTTGCACCGACTACTTTTATTTATATGCACGTTTTGGAAGTTTGACCTGCTTTTGTGTTGCATTTGATAATTTTTCTATAAAAGTGTGCTGTGGTGCTATTTATCACAAGACTTTAGCTATACTGTTGTGGCTGTGCCCACTACTATGCTGGATTCTTCTCCCTCTCTGGGCTGCAAGGAGAGTGATGCAGACCACTGAGGTTGCAGCTGTGCTGGCTATAACATCTGATCCTCTTCCTTCTTTAACTCTATAACATGGTTGGACTGCGGGGTGGAGGGGAGGGGATTTCACATTTCTTCCTTTGATGTTGCATTAAAGCATTTAACGAACAAATACATGGAAAGGAAAGGACTCTGTAAAATCCCCTCAGGTAGACTTTGCTCCAATCAATTCAAACAAGAAAATAAAGGAGATTATACAAAAGATTATTGGTGATAAGAGATGAAGATGGTAAAATCAAACCAGTTATTTTTCTCCTACCTATAATTTGTTTGCAGTAGTAACAATTTGTTAAATACTCCATCAAAGGACATATTGCAGTTGTGCTGTATAAAGTTAAGGGGTTAATCTTCCCGCATTGATTGATTTGCTTTTTTAGACTAAAGGAAAACGCCGCCAAAAAAAGGAGGGAACGATACTCCTCTTTCTCAATACTCCTAGATTGGCATGGAGGTTAATTCCGGTTTGCTTGTTGATTTTTGGTGGCCTTAGGTGCCATCCTAGTTCAGAGGCAACGTGCTGGCGACTACAGATCTGTTCAATATGCAAGTAGCTAGGTGAGGTAGAAAAAAGAAACACGGCGCCGCAAATCAGATTCTGATAGGTAGTAATAAAATTGGGTCGATGAGACAATTCCGCTCACCTCGGGTGATGGACACCAAAGTGGTGTCGACAAAACTTAGGAAGCTGCAGCCAGGTCCACAACACAGCCAAACGAGGTTTGCTGTCGGTTTGTAGTAGTTTAGGAGTAGGAAAACGGAACCACCGGCGCTGCTTGAATCTTTGGTCGATACAAATTACACAACCAGCGAACTGGGTTAAGTGTATAGAGTTTAATGTTGATAGGCTACGCTTTTCGACGTCGAACTGACGTCTTCCTCAGGCCAATACAGACTGTGCGGTTCCTGCCTTATTTAAGCATCAGGGCCAGGAAAAAGACCGCCAGTAATAATGGGTCAAAGGTCACATGAGATACAGAAATAAAAAAACAGAAGGAAAAAACAGCATTAAAAGCAATTACAAGTATTATAATATGATAAGAATGAACGGGATTAACAACATGTTTAGAAACTGTTTTAAAACTCTTAGTTCCACTGACAGATCAGTACCGTATTTTCAAAGAGAAATTTATATAACAGCCAAAACCTCTATTTATGTATAGGACTGTGAGTGAATAACGATAATATATTAAATATTTACTTATGTCTGAGTTTTAATGTGTTTTAACTAATGTTAACGGAAGAACCAAATGAAACCCAAGAACTGCTGAGTCATAGCGTCCTTGGTTACTAGGAGTAAGAGAAGACTACGGGGAGCCGTAGGGGAAAAAAAGTTTTCAATGGACCGCATACTTGGACCGCACGGGTATATAATAATGGTTGGGAGCGTCCTTGGTTACTGGTGTCAAGGGGGAAAGAAAGGCTTACGCTGGATCGCACAGTAAGCTGCATCAGGTCACGGGACTCCGCGCTAAGAACATTGAAAAAGGCACCGGCAACGGAGCTGGTGAGTGACAGGACGTCATGTTAATGGGATATTGGTTATTAGTGATTACTATGGATCTCTTTCATTAATATCCGATTGGGTAAATGGTTATTACTTATCAACCATCTAAAAAGGTTAAAAAGGTGGTAAATAGGTCTGAATTGGTATCGATTAAATTGATTTTGTATGCCGATATCATATATGTTTATAGAAGTTTGTAGGTGGACCGACAAATTCTTTTTATAAAAATAAAAATAAAATAAAATAACCTTTTAAGAGAATTTGTACATACACTGAGGAGTCAATCTCATTAATATTATGGACTAGAGTTATTCTAATCATAGATGTCAAAGGTAGATAGTTAAAGAACCTCTTAAAGTTACGGTGATGTTTGCTGATTGGTTATTTATTTATTTTTATTTTTATTCTAAAGATGACTCAGTAAGGTCATTCAGACCATTTGGATGTAGGGTTTCCAATTTAAAAATCCAATAATTCTCCCTTTGCTTTAGCTTGATAAATCTATTTGGTAGGTCCACTGATATCTGTTCGATTGGGGTGACTTTAATCTCGGAAAAATTGCACTTATGTTTATACAAACAGTGACGGGACACACTTTGTTTTAAAAAACCCCTTGTGACATTAAACCTGTGGTTATTAGTTCGGTTCCTTAGGGTTTGCGTGATTAATTAAAAAACATTAAAAAACATTGGCATATCTTAACAAACGACCCTCTTTTAAAACCCCTAATACCAGGGAAACCTATTATTACATATAGACGGGCTAAAACAATAAAAAACCTAATAGCCCCAAGCAAACTGCGGAATGTCAAAATAATTAATCACGGTTTACTCCCAAATCTTAAAGGTTCCTTTAGATGCGGCCAAAACAGATGCCTATGTTGTAATAACATCTCAAACAATTGCAGGGATTATTACTCCATAAAAACAGGGGAAAAATTTATGATTAAAGATTTTCTAAATTGCGGTAGCTCCTATGTCATTTATCTACTGCAGTGCACTTGCAATCTGCAATATGTGGGCCGAACCACGCAAACCCTAAGGAACCGAATTAATAACCACAGGTTTAATGTCACAAGGGGTTTTTTAAAACAAAGTGTGTCCCGTCACTGTTTGTATAAACATAAGTGCAATTTTTCCGAGATTAAAGTCACCCCAATCGAACAGATATCAGTGGACCTACCAAATAGATTTATCAAGCTAAAGCAAAGGGAGAATTATTGGATTTTTAAATTGGAAACCCTACATCCAAATGGTCTGAATGACCTTACTGAGTCATCTTTAGAATAAAAATAAAAATAAATAAATAACCAATCAGCAAACATCACCGTAACTTTAAGAGGTTCTTTAACTATCTACCTTTGACATCTATGATTAGAATAACTCTAGTCCATAATATTAATGAGATTGACTCCTCAGTGTATGTACAAATTCTCTTAAAAGGTTATTTTATTTTATTTTTATTTTTATTTTTATAAAAAGAATTTGTCGGTCCACCTACAAACTTCTATAAACATATATGATATCGGCATACAAAATCAATTTAATCGATACCAATTCAGACCTATTTACCACCTTTTTAACCTTTTTAGATGGTTGATAAGTAATAACCATTTACCCAATCGGATATTAATGAAAGAGATCCATAGTAATCACTAATAACCAATATCCCATTAACATGACGTCCTGTCACTCACCAGCTCCGTTGCCGGTGCCTTTTTCAATGTTCTTAGCGCAGAGTCCCGTGACCTGATGCAGCTTACTGTGCGATCCAGCGTAAGCCTTTCTTTCCCCCTTGACACCAGTAACCAAGGACGCTCCCAACCATTATTATATACCCGTGCGGTCCAAGTATGCGGTCCATTGAAAACTTTTTTTCCCCTACGGCTCCCCGTAGTCTTCTCTTACTCCTAGTAACCAAGGACGCTATGACTCAGCAGTTCTTGGGTTTCATTTGGTTCTTCCGTTAACATTAGTTAAAACACATTAAAACTCAGACATAAGTAAATATTTAATATATTATCGTTATTCACTCACAGTCCTATACATAAATAGAGGTTTTGGCTGTTATATAAATTTCTCTTTGAAAATACGGTACTGATCTGTCAGTGGAACTAAGAGTTTTAAAACAGTTTCTAAACATGTTGTTAATCCCGTTCATTCTTATCATATTATAATACTTGTAATTGCTTTTAATGCTGTTTTTTCCTTCTGTTTTTTTATTTCTGTATCTCATGTGACCTTTGACCCATTATTACTGGCGGTCTTTTTCCTGGCCCTGATGCTTAAATAAGGCAGGAACCGCACAGTCTGTATTGGCCTGAGGAAGACGTCAGTTCGACGTCGAAACGCGTAGCCTATCAACATTAAACTCTATACACTTAACCCAGTTCGCTGGTTGTGTAATTTGTATCGACCAAAGATTCAAGCAGCGCCGGTGGTTCCGTTTTCCTACTCCTAAACTACAATATGCAAGTAGATCCCTTACTGATGTTAAGAGAAGTTATTCTCAGACTGAAAAATAAGCTTTAGCGGTCATTTGGGGATGTAAAAGGTTCCACACATCTTTATGGCCTTGAATTTGAAATTGTAACAGACCACAAGCTGTTAGAGGTGATATATTATTCTCTATCACAACCATCAGTCAGAATTGAAAGATAGATTATTTGCCTTTTACCATATCGCTTCAAAGTGAGATACCAACCAGGCCTATAAATGCAGTGGATACACATTTAAGATTGGCCCAAACTTCAGCACCTTCACATAAACTAGCAGAGGAATACCGTATTTTTCGGACTATAGGAAACTGTTTTTTACCTAGAAAATATATTGTCCTATAGCCTGAAGGCAGACAAGTAACAGTGTATGAAGAAGCAGGGAAACTGAGCTCAGAGCTTCAAAGGTCCTTGCAGTGCAGTGTAATGGAAACTGCATGTCCTGTGCTGTGTATAAAAAAAATCTCTGTTATCTGCTCACTGAACAGTAACATCTTACACATAGAATTTTGTCAAATCTCACTGTTCAGTGAGCAAATAAAACAGACATTTGTACACACAACACAGTAAATCCGTGCAGGTACTGATCTGCAAGGACCTTCTAGCCACGCCCCCTACAATGAACAGAGCAGTAGAGATTCATCACTATTAACCCCTGCCTCTCCACACCTCTGATGTCTGGTGAATTCAGGGGAGGGTGAGAGCTCTATAGCTGCCAATATTGTGTATTTCTGTGGCTGATATTGTATTGGGGCACTGTGGTACCCTATTGTCTGAATATTACCCAGTAAATGTACAGTTAAAGGCAAAACTTTTTTCTCCTTTTTTATGTTACAAATTATTGTACCGTATTTTTCGGACTATAGGACGCGCGTCCTATAGTCCGAAAAATACGGTACATTTGCTTTGTTGCTGCTAAGGCCATTCATCATGCATTGACCCCACGTGTGGTGGAAGAATTTTTAGCTGTAGACTAAATTTCACGGTTGAGAAAATGTATAAGGCAAGATACATGGAGCCATTGTGATCACGCCTATAAAAGGGTTAAACATGAAACATCCACATCAGACCACACATCATCCATCAAGAGTTAAAGGGGTTGTACACTCCTGAACAACTGAAGACCTATCCACCAGATAGGTCATTAGTATATCATCAGTGCGGGTCCGACACCCAGACCCCGGATGTCATTGCACAGTATGCCATGTACAGAGCCGGAAGCAGTTGGATCCGTACATCGCCGAACTGCAGCTCTGCTTCTATTAACTTGAATAGGAGCAGAGCGGCAGTACTGTAGCTTGTCCACTATTCTGTGGCCAGAGCCATCTGCTTCCCGCATGGACCTCCGGTGCCCAGAGGCAGCCGAAACAGCTGATCGGTGCAGGGTCCGGGTGTTGGACCCCACCAATCATATACTAATGACCTATCCGGTGGATAGGTCATCAGTTGTCCATCAGTTGTCCAGTAGTGGACAACCATTTTAAGCGAACAACAAAGTCGTCTGCATATCTTAAGGACAAGAGTCCTGAAGTCTGGGCCTGATAACCTGTGTCATACACTACAGGGAGGAGATGTAAGAAAACGCAGCACTGTGGAGAACTTTGTGGTTGAGAGTAATACGTTTACATTGTATTCTAAAAGGGAATGGGTTACCAGTGCAGTGACTGGCACAGGGTGGAGGCATTGGTGGAGAGTTTGGTCAGAAAGAGGAGCTTGGCTGCTGCATTAAGAAAATATTGGAGAGGGAGAGTTTAATGAGGGGGAAGACAGATTAGTAATGAGTTACAATAGTCAAGACGAGAGTGAATCAGAGCGACAATGAGAGATTTGGCTGTTTTCACAGTAAGTAAAGAAGTTTTTGAGGTGAAGGCAACAGGTGAGCGCAAATATGTAAAGGAAAAATCTGCTTCAAAATTAACCCCAAGACAGCAGGCGTGCAGCCCTAGGAGTTATGGTAGTACCTGTCACGGCGCGGGGTGTGGACCCACTGGGCCGTACCGCGTAGCGGGATAGCAGCTGGCCAACAAGGTACAAAACAATGTCTATAGTTCTGAACGGGTACCTGAGGCAATGTAGACAGTGGCAGGAACACGACTTGACTCTCTCAGCAGGTAACGCCGCGGATGCAGCGGGAAGACACGACTTGGCTTTCACAGCAGGTAATGATAGCACAGGATACAGGCAGCAGGAACGGGTAACACTGGGAACTGGAAAACACTGGGAGACCTTTAGCAAGACAAACTAGGGTATACAATAACGCTCAGGCAAGGAACCAGTGGGCAGAGCCCCCTTTTATAGTCCAGCAGCCATTTGGGCTGATAATTGATTTTTGACAGCTGGACGCGTACTGGCCCTTTAAAGCCGTGCGCGCGCCCTGCGCGCGCCCTGCGGGAAACCGCACGAGGACCCGGAAGAGAGTGCCGGCGTCTGCCAGGAGGAGGAGGACACCGAGCAGAGAGATGTCCATGGCTGGGATAGTCATGGGGTGAGTTAGAACGACGACCCCCGGCCATGGACGTAACAGTACCACACACTGAGATGGAGACATCAGGTTTAGATAGGTTAGTAGATGGTGAAAACAAAAAGGAGCTCAGTTTTCGACAGAGAGAAAATATGTTAAAGAAAGATTTAGTTTCAGATAGAGAAAGGATATGATATTAAAGACAGTGGACAGAAAATCACTGGTGCTTGGTATTCGAGAAGGGGTGATGTCACGGGCAGAGGTATATAATTGGGTGTCATAAGTGTAAAGATAGTACTGGAAGCCAAATCTGCTGATAGTTTGTATAATAGGTACTGTGTAGAGAAAAAAAGAGGAGTGGACCTAGAACTGAACCCAGACAGACCCCAACAGCAAGGGGAAGATGAGAAGTAGAGCTAGCAAATGATACACTGAATCAAACGGTCAGAGAAATATTGTAATTGTATAAACTCTTAATGCATAGTAGTGACGGGCTAGGCAATGTCCCAATGAGACACCCTCCCTCTCCTAGTACAAAGGCAACTCCATAATGGATATTTATACAAAGAGAAAGCGGAGTACGAAGCTATATATTTTTATATATATATCTATATTTATTTATTATAAAAAAAAAATATTGATTACAAAAATAAGACAAACATTTAAAAAAGGTACAGAATGAATGGAGAGACTCTATAATGGTACATGATACAAGGAAACAGACTATGCATGTATTTACAGTAATAAGGTAATGCACTGTAGTCCTTACAATGAGGATATGTGAAATGAGTGGTATATTATCCTATAGGTGGCTAACCCCTCATGTAGAAGCCCATCATATTATGGACATAATAGTCCTGGGAAGAGTTTAGGGAAAGCCTATATATCAAAAGAAAGTGGATGAAACTTTACCCATGTCAATGGTCATGGAAGCCTGAATGCCTTGTATAGAATCCCAACGCGTGTTTCGCAATGTCTGCTTCCTCAGAGGGTGTATAGTGTCCTGTTGCAGTCTTGGCCTTAAATAGTACAAGACCCATGTGTTTTCTGTTGCTCAGCGTCCATGGGATCGCGGCGCATATCCACTGACGTAACCGGAAGTGAGGCATGCGCCACTTCCGGCCTGCAGCGCACATCCGGGTTCCTGACGCGTACCAGGAATAACGGACATGCGCAGTGCGCTATGGGAGGCGGGAACAATGGAGGAGACACCCCCGGTCGCGTACACGTGGAGTGCGCACCTCATTGGACAACTGAGACGAGAAGAATCACAGGTAGCATATTATTGGTCCACTAATGACGTAGCAAATCCCACCCATTCCAAATATCCCCAAGGGCCAACCCAAATAGTGACCATGCTGGATATTGCATATATTAACAAAAAGTGCATAGATTTATGTGAATGATAACATTCAGAGAAAGGGGGAGAGAAAATGTCCCCCAAAGTATGCAATTTGTATAAACCAAATGATTGGTATAAAAAGAATTATGAATGAGAACATCATAATGCAATACTGGTTATAATGGACCTCATAAGGTGACTATTGTTATAGTGATTAATGAGGTCACTTCTTAAAGATAAGAGTAATATATAACATTTATAGGAATATAAATATGGATAGTTATATACATCACATATGTATCCCACAACAAAATAATGTGCAATGGAGCACACAAAAGGGTCTAATCAGAAAAAACAACATGTGACATAAAACACATCTCAAAGAAAAGAAGGGGGGGGGAGAGAGAAGAGAGAACAAGATTATAATTATAAAATCTACGTCAAGATACGGTAAATTTGCTGAAATCTTATCAGTCCATATTATAGTGGTCATCTGGGTCTAGAGCTTGTATTTCCTATATGGAGGAGATCAGACTGAAGAAAGGTGGTGCATCAGATACCTAATAAAATTTTATGTATTACAAGACACAATACAATTAGATTAAAAACGTGCTGGTGGTGGAGTTCTATTTATTTAAAGAAATGAGGCAACGCTAAGTTTCTCGTTAAGTCCGAACAGGGTCATTGAGACCAATTTAAGAATCCACTTGCACTCTCTTTGTGCCAGGACCTTCTTCAAATTGCCCCCCTGATGCCACAATGTATAGGGTCAATTCCATGAACCTTTAGGGATTTGGGATTACATCCATGATACAGTTTAAAGTGCCTTGGCAGAGTTTTTAACTCCGTAAGATAGTTTATGGCACTAGCTCCGGCAATGTCCTGCACATGTTCTCTGGTGCGTAACCTCAGTTCTCTGGATGTCAGGCCCATATAGACCTTAGGACACCCACATACCGCATAATAGATTAAGTGTGTGGTGCTACAGAAAATATAGTCTCTAATCTCAAAGGATCTTCTCCCGTCCACTGACACAAAATTTGTCGCTCTACTGATGTCAGGGCATGCTATGCAATCACCACAAGGATAACAACCTAATCTCGGTCCCCGTGATCCAAAGGGATTCAGGTTTTTCGGTATATAGTGGCTTTTGACCAAGAGGTCTCTGAGATTCCTGCTTATCTTGGCCGTCATCATTGGCCTCTCAGCCAAACAAAGAGCCAAAGCTGGTTCGGATCCTAGGACAGACCAGTGTCGCCCTAGAATTGTCCTCATCCTCTCCCATTGACTATTGTACGTGGTTATAAACCGTACATCAGTTTCTCCTGTTCGATGGACTTTAGCTCTCAATAGATCACTGTGTGATGTTCTTTTGGCCCTATTGTACCCTGCCTTAATAGTCCTTCTACTGTACCCTCTATTCTCAAACCTAGATCGAAGGTCCTCATATTGCTGTTCAAAGAGACTGTCAGTGGAGAAGATACGCCTCATCCTGAGGAACTGGCCAACCGAAATGGCTTTAACTGCGGAGGGTGGGTGAGAGGATGAGGCATTCAGCAGTGAGTTAACAGATGTTGATTTACGAAAAACATCTGTTTGAAGAAATCTACACTGATGAGTGAAAATTTGTATATCCAAAAATTCAATGTTATGTCTATGAAAAGTGTGTGTCAATCTGACATTAAACTGATTAACATTTAATTGCTGCATGAAACTCATCGACTCAGATCACTGCCACACAAAAAGAAGATCTATGTAGCGTAACCAGCACTGCACATAGTACGCAGCATGGGCGCCATCCCCATGGAAAACCTGGTTCTCCCAATATCCGAGAAACGGGTTCGCATAGGATGGCGCACATAACCCCCCCCCCCTATGGCAGTGCCCTGTTTCTGGAGGTAGAAACTATCCTTGAACACAAAGAAATTGTGGCTCAAAATAGATTGTATTAGCTCCAGGATTAATTCACACGTTTCGCCATCCCGGTTACTGTTCCCCAGGAAGAAGTGGACAGCCTCCAACCCGTCATGATGTCGTATACAAGTGTATAATGACTCAATGTCTGAGGTTACAAGGTACATGTCTGGCTCTATTTGGATCCCATCGATCCTCCCTAGGATGTCCGTCGTATCTTTTACATAAGATGGTAACTCAGTGACTAAAGATTTTAAGTAATAATCAATAAATTTGCATATATACGGTCACATAGACCTCCCATACCTGACACAATTGGGCGGCCTGTAGGGTCCGTGGGACTCTTATGGACCTTTGGCAGGAAGTGAAGTGTGGGAATCGTAGGATCATTGGTCACGAGTCCTTCATAAATTTTTTTTAGGGATAATCCCCTTATCCAAGGCTCTATTAGAATCTTAGCCAGTTCTGAGGAGAATGAGAACAATGGGTTATATGTTAGTTTAGCATACGTCTGTTTATCACGTAATTGTCTAAACGCTTCTTTCTCGTATTTGTCTGTCGGCCAGACCACAATGTTGTCCCCCTTATCTGCGGCCTTGATAACATCATCAAGAGATTGAAGCTCTCTCAGAGCTTTCCTCTGAGGAGCTGTTAAATTGTCATTGTTCCTAGAAGTGGACAGTTGTTTAAACTCGTCCACACCTAGTTTTGTAAAAATTTCCACTTGAGGGCACAGAATAAGGGGGGGGAACCTTGTGTATCTGGATAAAACCGACGTAGGAAACGTACCTGTTGTCATAGCGGTCTGTTCTCGTAATAATTCTTCTTGTAAAGCCTCCCTTTCCATTTCACTAGTGATCTCCAAAGGTCCAGAACCCCTGCCATGTAACTTTTTTAGCACCAATTTTCTAGAGAATAAATGTAAATCCTTCAAAGCTGTGAAAAAATCGTTGGTGGGTGAAAATGTCAACCCTCTACTGAGAACCTCTCATTGGGCATCAGAGAGGACATGAGAAGAAGGGTTTATTACCTCCAAGTTGTTTCCAGATCTCTTATCCTGTTGATGGTTCAGTGGATTTTTACGTTTTGCATGTCTGCCGTAATGTCTCCGTGAACCTTGGGATCCCTGGTTGGTTCCGATGTTGATGCTGGTTTTTGTATCCCGTGTGTGTAATATGGTACCTGTGATTCTTGTCATCTCAGTTGTCCAATGAGATGCGCATTCCACGTGTACGCGACCGGGGGTGTCGCCTTCCCCGTTCCCGCCTCGCATAGCGCACGTCCAGTAATCCTGGTACGCATTAGGAACCCGGATGTGCGCTACGGTGCTGGAGGTCGGAAGTGGAGCATGCCTCACTTCCGGTTACGTCGGTGGATATGCGCTGCGATACCATGGGCGCCGAACAACAGAAAACACCTGGGTCTTGTACTATTTAAGGCCAAGACTGCAACTGGACACTATACACCCCCTGAGGAAGCAGACATCGCGAAGCGCGCGTTGGGGTTTTATACAAGACATTTAGGCTTCCATGAACATTGACATGGGTAAGGTTTCATCCACTTTCTTTTGATATCTAGGCTTTCCCTAAACTCTTCCCAGGACTACTATGTCCATAATCTGATGGGCTTCTACATGAGGGGTTTAGCCACCTCTAGGATAATATACCACCCATTTCACATATCCCCATTGTAAGGACTACAGTGCATTACCTTATTGCTGTAAATACATGGATAGTCTGTTTCCTTGTATCATGTACCATTATAGAGTCTCTTCATTCATTCTGTACCTTTTTAAATGTTTGTCTTATTTTTGTAATCAATAAAAATTTGTTATAATATATATATATATATATGTGATTTTCCAGAGACACGACATTACATAATACTCTATGTAAATATTTAATAAAGTTCCTAATGTACAGACTCTTAAATCGGAACGCTTTCCTTCCTATTCACCCTACCTCTGCCCACCAGAAGTTCTGCTTTTCACCTATTTTTCTCTCGACACCGACTCGTGCACGAGAGTTAGTATGCAAAATCCTATGTCGATACCACACTGACCTACGTAACGACACAGGGCTGTACTTCACTAATTATTCTGCCCCCTCTATGTGTCTATTGGCCCTCCCTACTAGTTCTCCCTTCACCTTTAGTTTATCCCACCCACCTGCTTTAGCTGAGGTGTGGTCACAGAACCATGAGACCGCACCTCAGATATGTAATGTATTCCCCATCATTGTAGATACCATCAGGGCAGGCAGCTTGTAGGCACAGATAAAAATGGTGCCGCTATTGAAGCAGAAACAATGAATGGAGTGGACATTGAGGAGGCTGTGGACCAATAGGATGTCTCAAACCCGGGACTTCAGATGTATACCTGGGTTTGATGCATCCTATTGGTCCACAGCCTCTTCAATGTCCACTTCATTCATTCTTTGCTTCTACTTCAATAACAGCATGATTTTCTTTTCGTGCATGCTATTCTTCAATTTTTGGGGCGGGCAGCGCACAAGCACTGAGGAATAGCTGTAACAGAATCACTAGTTGAGCAATTCCCCAGAGTGCAAGTTATGGAATTGCTCTGTCAGCGATTCCCCAAAGGCAGCTGGAGACTGTCTGGATAAAGTGTGCAGGTAATCGGCTACCTCAAGTCCGTCGCTACTATGATCAGCAGAGTCTAAGGCTACTCTATGATCTTCACCACCGCAAGGCAGGTTGGATTTGGCTGCATAGAACCCAGGTTGCATTAACAGAATACAGTCTTGGACAGGAGGTGCAATGCAGGCAATAGCAGAACGGAACCCAGACAGAGAGAGTAAACAGCAAACAGAGTACACAACCAGGAGTGACTAAGTCCAAATCAGAAAGCAGAAGAATATCAGGAGTTGCAGAGGTCAAAACCAGCCGAGCGCAGAATGTCCATATCAGTGAGCAAAAGGGTTAATCTAATGACAAAGCCGAGGTCCAGTTCCAATAATCCAAATAGTCAGGTGATACAGGGGAGTAGACAGGAGCTTGATCAAAGGCAGAAATTTATTTACTTTCAGATACTTGCATACACAAAGAAATTCACAAGCAACAATGAAAGAACTGACCAGACTTAAAGGGGTTATCCGGGGACCAAAAATATATTATTTCAATGCAATTTATGTGAAACTAAGTAACTTACAAATATACTTTAGTTAAAAATTCTGTACTGAATGGTGCAGTTCAAACCTCATGAATAATTCAGGAAGTGCTGGAGCTTTACTAATAAGGACGACGCTCCGACACTGTCCCACGTGACTGAGCTCTTGCTTCATGTGCTGTTCGTGAACATGACGGCAACGGGCTGTCGCATTGCCTATTGCTCGAGTCCCGAGCAGAGCATCAGCTAGCGCTTTGCTCGGGACTCTAGCACTGCTCCCGACGTCCATATTTGGCCAATTCTGGGGTTTCCTATCGCTGGATTCCCCGAGCAAAGCATCAGCTGATACTCTGCCTGGGGACTCCACAACTCCTGCCCACATCATTGTCACTGTCCATATATGGAAAATGATATCGGAAGCTTTACTGGACTCAAGCAATAGGCAATGCGACAGCCCCTAGCGGTCATGTTCACGAACCGCACATGAAGCAAGAGCTCAGTCACGTGGGGCCGTGTTGGGGCATCATCATTATTAGAAAAACTGCACCATTTACTGCAGAATTTTTGATTAAAGTATATTAGTAAGTTACTTAGTTTCACATAAATATATTATTGCAATGCAATCTTTGGTCCCCGGATAACCCCTTTAAATACTCCACCCTAGAATTTGATAGGAAGAAGACAGAGAAATGAGATTGGCTCTGCAACTCAAACCAGAGCCACCCAGAAGCTAAGCTAGTATTCATGACAATCTTAAAGAGACGGACGCTTCCTAACAATAGCATCCACACAGAAAGAAAATCATGCTGCTATAAGTAGAAGCAAAGAATGAATGGAGCGAACATTGAGGAGGCTGTGGAACAATAGGATTCCTCAAATCCGGGACTGCTGACGTACACCCAGGTTTGAGGCATCCTATTGGTCCACAGTCTCCTCAATGCCCGCCCCATTTTCTTCCCAATAACGAAACTCCTCAGCTCTCGTGCGCTGCACGTCGGGAAGATAATAGTGTCCCTGAAAAACCCATTTAAAACGTACCTATCTTTTCAGGTGACCTTTCAGAATAAGCTGTCATGTGTGTACATGAGGAATAACAAT
The DNA here is from genome assembly GCF_050947455.1 of Rhinoderma darwinii. NCBI lineage: Eukaryota > Metazoa > Chordata > Amphibia > Anura > Rhinodermatidae > Rhinoderma > Rhinoderma darwinii. Next base: position 68,816,622 of record NC_134693.1, on the reverse strand, counting down.
ATTTCTGGCAATTATAGGACTTGTATTTTGCATTTTTAGCATTTTTTTCCATCTGCAGGTTCTCCCTCTAATTGTCAGTTGCCTCTTAGCTAGTGAGCGGAGCCTAACTGCTATCATGTCTTCCATACACTGCACATCTAGAAAAGGAGAATTCTGCTCTCCTATTTCTAACTATACACACACACACATACACATATATATATATATATATATAAATAAAAGCAGCTGCTGCAGCAGCATAGAGGAGATTATACAGCAGTACTAAGTAGTGTAGCTGAGAATCCAGCACTGGGATGACAGATACCTTACCATTGTGTTTCTCACTTTGCTCCTGCTTCCTCCTCCTGCTCTCCACTCCCTTCTCCATAGACTTGTATAGACAGGCAGTTCAGAGACACCCCCCACCTTCTGCAGCCCGTTTGTAGCAAGGGACGGACTTTGCTTGACAACAGGGGATGGACAACATTATTTTAACAGTAAATAAATCACAAAGTTGCTTTATATTAGGTATACTATTAGATTAACATAAGTTGTTTGGAAAGTTAGAGTCCATTTAAGGCCAACATAGTTGAGCATATTGAGATGGAGTTGGTCAGGGGCATAGCTAGGGGGGGGGGGGGAGCAGGCGGGGCATGTTCCCCGGACGCAACTAAGAGGGAAGGTGGGAGGGCACCAGGGCCACACCATCCACATCGGTGGCCTGCTGCCTCTCTAAGAGGGTGGGCTATATCTACAGAGGGAGACATATACAGGGGTGGGCTTTATATGGAGCACTATTAGGGGAGTTATATGTGAGGCACTATATACAGGGGTGGGCAATATGTGGAGAACTATTTATAGGGCACTATCTACAGGGGTGGGATATATATTTTGTACACTATATACGGGGGTGGGCTATATGTGGGACAGTATCTACAGGAGGGGCTCAGTGGGGCACTATATACAGCGGTGGGCTATATTTGGAGCACTATCTACAGGGGTGGCTATATTTGGGACACCATATAGAGGGGGGCTATATGTGGGTCACTATCTACAGGGGGCATGGGTGTGTGTGTGTGTGTGTGTGTGTGTGTGTGTGTGTGTGTGTGTGTGTGTGTGTGTGTGTGTGTGTGTGTGTGTGTGTGTGTGTAACAGTATATGGCTCTATTATATTTAGGGGCACAGTGTCTGCCACTATGAGAACTTTATCTTTGTTTATAGGTGCAGACATGTTTGAAAAGTGAGACGCTGAAGAAATCTGAGTTGCAGAAATGGGCTGTGGCCGGGAGAAGTCGTCATAGAGGTCTGGACCGGATAGAGAATAAAGAGATAAAGAACAAGTAGAATCTGACATCACCTGTGAGTCACTTAATGTAAATGTTTATTCTGCCTCTAATCAGCACTGTAGTCACTGTATGATCTGCAGCTAGATAATGTGTGGTATGATTTTTTTTTTGTGAAACAGAATCTCCTAGCATATCCTTACCATTTTTTGGGCCATGCTGGGAGCTGTATACAGTTTAGTGCAAACCAATACGGCAGAGGTTGCAATAAATTGAGCTGTATATATGTAATGAGCTTGGTCCTGCGGCTGTATAGATGTACTGAGCTTGGTTCTTGAGCTGTATATATGTAATGAGCTTGGTTCTGCGGATGTACAGATGTACTGAGCTTGGTTCTGGTGCTGTATATATATTGAGCTTGTTCTGGTGCTGTATAGATGTACTGAGCTTTGGTCTGATGCTGTATATATGTACTGAGCTTTGTTCTGGTGCTTTATATATGTACTGAGCTTGGTTCTGGTGCTGTATATATGTAATGAATTAGTTTGGTTCTGGTGTTGTATATAGAACTACATTGCTTGTAAAATTTACAAATGTGGAAAAAAAAAATGACACTTCATTAATTGGTAGAGAAAACAAACATGGCGAGGGGGAAGGAGATGTCGGGAAAGAGGTTCGGTGGGGCGCTAAACTGAATCTTTGCCCCGGGTGCTGGAGAACCTAGCTAAGCCTCTGAGTTGGTGGTCTACGGTGTCAAATGCTGTATAGAGATCCAGAAGAATCAGTATAGATTAATTATCGTTAGATTTAGCTGTCAGGAGTTCATTTGAGACTTCAGGAAGGGCAGTTTCTGTAGAGTGTAGAATGCAGAAACCATATTGTAAGGGGTCAAGAAGATAGTAAGCAGAGAGCTTGCCTCCCCTTACCTGCTGACGGCCCCGACCTCAGACCCCTCTCATCCTGCCGACGTCTCTCTCCCCGGAGATGCCAGTACATGCAGCAGTCCTGCCCTGCAGTGACCACTAGGGTGCGCGTGGGAGCTCGTTCCAGGCCTTAAAGGGCTAGCGTGCGCACATGTAAAGAATTAACGAATTATCTCCAGACCACCCTGGACTATCGCCCTGCCCTTTTACTCTTTGGCTGAGTGTTGTTTGCATTCCTCTGTTAGCCTTGTAAATGGTTCCTTAGTTGTATCCTGTTCCCAGTGTTCCCATGCGCTGCTACCTGTATCCTGTGCTGTATTTGTTCCTGTGCCCTCTCTAGCGTTGCAGTCATGTTGTGCCTTCTGCTATGCCTGCAGTCTTACACCCAGCCTGGTATCTCCTGCCACGTTTTGCATCACCTGTCATCAAAGTACCATCTGTGCCTAAGCTGCTGCTACTGTCTGGACTATTGCAGGTACCCTTGTGCTTGGACTTTGTACACTGTTGTTTGGCCAGCTGCTACTCCGCTTCGTCGGTGCGGCCTAGTGGGTCCACATACACCGAGATCATGACACTAGGAGATTAGACTAGAGTGGACAAAGCATTCCAGGAGTTTAGAGGGGAGGTTTAGTCAGAAAGGGAGATTAGAGACAGGTTGGTATTTAGAAGCATAGGACGGGTCAAGAGATTTTTGTTTTTTAGTAATAGGATTATAACGACATGTTTAAAAGAGGAGGGAAGAGAGAGGTTATAAATTTTAGTTAGGTGACTAGTGACAGTCTGAAAGAAAGACTGGACTAGGTGTGAGGGAGTAGGACCCCTAATCAGGTAATAGAACGAAAAGAAGAAGGGAACCTAGAGATTTCTTCTATTAGGTCAAATTCTGAAAGTGAAGAAAAAAAAATGTGTGCAAGAGGGAAGGAGATCGATGCTACCAAAGGACTGGGAGATAATATCATGCCGGATGTAGATTATTTTAACTTTAAAATAACTGGCTAGGTCTTCAGCAACAAATTCTGCTATAGGCGCCTGCACTCTAGGACTAAGGAGAGAGTTAAAAGTATCAAAAAGTCGTTTTGAATTATTAGATAGTGTGGAGATAAGAGGTGAAATATGCTTGTTTTGCACAGTGAAGGGCAGAGTTGGAAGTTTGGAGAATGAATTTGTAATGGAAGAAATCTTGACATATGCAATTTTCTCTACAGGTGTTCAGCGCATCTTGAGCACAACTGAAGAAAGCGAAATGAAAGGCGATGTACACCTTTGAAATAGTTTGTTGTTTTTTTAAATATCAGTGCTGTATCTTGTGCGGCGACCTGAATCCGACAGGTCAGCGGGACTGACTGATTCAGTTACAGTTTTGAACTTCGATGTGATCGGTAACAGCTCGATCCTGCGTGTCAGAGACATGCAGGACCTGCTAACACTGAACCTGTCAGTGCCGCTGACCTGACGGATACAGATTTCAGCACTAGATACAGCTGCTCTGTATACAGGATACAAGGCAGCTATACCACAAAAATAATTTTTAAGAGAAAGCATTTAGAAAGTTGCACCTAACACACTGATAGATATTTTTCTTAAAAAAAAAAAAAAAAAAAAAAAAAGATTTAAAAGGTGTACTTCGCCTATAAGGCGTGTGCCAATGATATCGCTATCTGTGTCATGAGGTTCAGAGTGTAGAAAGATCTGCTTCTTCCAGAGCATTTTTGAGAGTTTCAATGTAATGTTTGGCAGCCAGTTTGAGGTAAGGAGAGGTAAGAGATAGGGGACAATGAGGACTGTAGACTGTCTAGGAGTTTCTGAGTTGAAGGCATGTAGATTTTAGTATGTTTGATAGGTAGGCATGTACTGAGGAGGCCGGAAATTTTTAATAGTAAAGGAGAGAAGGTTGTGGGAAACTGAGCAGAGCCGGAAGAAGACCAGATCAAGTGAATTCCCTTCTTTGTGTGTAGGAGAATTAGTAAATTGTGAAAGGCCTAGGGAGGACGTTAAAAATAGAAACTGGGAGGCAGATGAGGAGATTGGGTTATCAATGGGGATATTAAAGGGGCTGTGTCACCACATTATAAGTGCCCTATGTCCTACATAATGTGATAGGCGCTGTAATGTAGGTAACAATAGTGGTTTTTATTTAGAAAACCGATCAATATTCACCAAGTTATGACCTATTTTAGATTTATGCTAATGACTTTGTTAATGCCCAATTGGGCGCGTTTTTACTATTGACCAAGTGGGCATTGTGGAGAGAAGTGTATGATGCTGACCAATCAGCGTCATACATTTCTCTCCATTCATGTAATCAGCACAGTGTGTGCTGTCACTTACACCCACATTAACGTTACTGAAGTGTCTTGAGAGTAAATGGACATCGCTTCCAGCCAGGACGCAAAGTCTATTTATAACGGTTCTCACCGGTTTGTTCGTGGATCCTCGGTACCATCTGGGAGATGGTGCTTGAAACCCAGGCAACGCTTGGCACATCAGGTAGAGGTGGTCGGATGGATAGGCAGAAGTCAGGACAGGCAGCAGATGTCGTAACGAGTATGGCAGCAATAGGTCAAGGCAGGCAAGCATAGTCAAGTTCAAGCAGAGGTCAGCAACGGGAAATCCAGACAAAAGGCAGAAGGGACAGAAACAGGGAACCAGTGCACAGGGAAACTCACGGGGAACTTGGTTGAACAAGCATGGATGCAAGGAAGGATGAACCTTAAATAGGAAGTCTTAGGAATTAACTGACTGCAGCCGCACATCGAGGATGATGGCCGCGGAGGGAGGTAAGGGATGCACTTACCTGACGCCGTCCAGGGCCAGCAGAGCGTCCGGATCGGGTAAGTGGAGCTCGGGATGAGCATGTCGTAATGGAGGACGCCGGAACCGGAGAGGAGGCCGTGGGGAACGGAGCGGCAGCCGTTACAGTACCCACCTTTTACACCCCCTCTTTTTAGGCTTGCATGGAAACCTTCGCTCAAAAGTCCTTGATGAGAGCTGGGGTGTTGATATTCTCCACAGGCTCCCATGATCTCTCCTCAGGACCATAATGTTTCCAGTCCACTAGGTACCATAATCTCCCCCATCCAGGAACTCTTGAATTTAAAATTCGGCATCAGCTGCTGGCGCAGGATGGACAGGAATTTTCTTTGAAAAACGGTTGAGTATAGTGGGTTTCAGCAGAGAAATATGGAAGGTATTAGAGATTTTCAGAGACTGAGGAAGGCGAAGTCTGAAAGTTACTGTATTGATTTGTTTTGTAATTTCATAAGCACCCAAAAACCGAGGAGCTAGCTTGTAACAAGGGGTCTTCAGACGTATGTACTGGGTGGACAGCCAGACTTTATCCCCAGGAGTGAGCTACGGCGGTATCCTGCATCTTTTATCCGCGTCTCTCTTAAACCTGGCTACGGCTTTGTGGATGGAGTCCTTGTCCTTCTGCCAAATCCGCATAAAGTCACGGTGGACCGTGTTAGCAGCTGGAACCTCAGAAGGCACAGAGACTGGTAGAGTAATTCCTGGGTGCTGGCTATACACCAAGAAGAAGGGAGAAGAGCGGGTAGATTCCTCCGTATGGTTGTTGTAGGCAAATTCGGCCCATGGAAGCAGACCTGCCCAGTCGTCTTGTTGTGGGGAGACGAAATTCCTGAGGAAACTTTCAAGTATTTGGTTTATCCGCTCTACTTGACCATTGAATTGAGGATGGTAAGCGGAAGAGAAGTCTAGTTTAACCTCCAGCAGTTTGCACAAGGCTCTCCAGAACTTGGATGTGAACTGTACTCCTCTGTCAGAAACAATATACTTAGGAAGACCATGCAGGCGAAAGATGTGCTTGATAAACAGCGTTGCCAGTCGGGAAGATGATGGAAGGCCTGAGAGGGGTACGAAGTGCGCCACCCTGGAAAAGCAATCCACTACAACCCAGATCACGGTACACCCAGCAGAACTAGGCAGATCGGTGATGAAGTCCATGGCAATGTACGACCAGGCAGAGTCAGGCACACGCAGAGGGTGCAAAAGGCCAGCAGGTCTTGAATGGTAGAATTTATTTTGAGAGCAGGTAGAGCAGGCTGAAACAAAGTCTTTAATGTCTTGGGACATGGAAGGCCACCTGTACTGACGGCCAATCAAATTGAGAGTCTTTTTGATGCCAGGGTGCCCAGAAACCCTGGAGGCATGACCCCAACGAAGAACAAAATCCCTTTGTTTAGGGGGTACGTAGGCCTTTCCTCGGGGGAATGTGTACCACTTCAGCAGGAGCGTTGATCACATACATTTAGAATCTATAATAAACTGTGGGCTGGGCTCTTGGTCTGTGGGGTCAAAACAGCGAGATTAGATGTCAGCCTTGGTATTCTTTCCAGTGGGTCTGTAGTGAAGCTGAAAATCGAATCTGGAGAACAACAATGCCCGCCGAGCTTGACGAGAGTTTAGGCGTTGAGCAGTCTAAGTATAGGAGGTTCTTATGATCTGTGTAAATGATGATGGGATGCCGTGCACCCTCAAGTAAATGTCTCCATTCCTCCAGGGCCAATTTAATAGCTAAAAGTTCTTCATCGCCAATTCCATAATTATTTTCAGCGGATGTGAACGATTGAGAAAAAAAACCCAGGCCACCAGTCTCCCTCTACAAGTCTTTTGTGAAAGAATAGCTCCGACTCCCACAGATGAAGCATCGACCTCCAGAACAAAGGGTTTGGTGGAATCCGGTCTATGTAGGACTGAAGCAGAAGAGAAGGCAACTTTAAGAGCTTGGAATGCAGATTCAGCCTCCGTGGTCCAGTCTTTAGCATTAACCCTTTTTTTGGTCAGAGCAGAAATAGGAGCTGTCAGAGGAGAAATGAGCAATAAACTGGTGGTAATAAGCAAATCCCAGCAGGCGTTGGACCGCTCTGAGTCCTTGTGGACGAGGCCAGTTGAGAATAGAAGATAGCTTGGCTGGATCCATTTGAAGACCCTGGTCGGAAATGACATACCCCAAGAAAGGCAGGCTGGTTTTCTCGAAGAGGCATTTCTCTAGCTTGGCAAACAGAGAGTTCTCTCACAGACGCTGTAACAATTGGCGCACATGCACACGATGAGTTTGAATATTGGGAGAAAAGATTAAAATGTCATCTAGGTACACCACCACACAGCTGTACAAAAGGTCATTAACAAAAGCCTGGAAAACCGCAGGAGCATTACAAAGTCCAAAGGGCATGACGATGTATTCAAAATGCGGTTTTCCATTAGTCTCCCTCGCGGATGCGGATGAGGTTATAAGCTCCACGAAGGTCTAGTTTGGTGAAGATTTTCGCCCCCTGTAGGTGGTCAAAGAGTTCGGAGATCAATGGTAATGGGTACTTGTTCTTTAACGTGATATTATACAACCCTCGGTAATCAATACAAGGATGCAGGGAGCCGTCTTTTTTTTCCCACAAAGAAAAACCCTGCGCCAGCAGGAGAGGACGACTTACGGATGAATCCTCTCTCCAGATTTTCTTGGATATACCGAGACATGCCCTCAGTCTCGGGCAAGGACAAAGGGTAGACACTACCTCTGGGAGGCGTGGCATTGGGGACCAGGTCTATTGCACAGTCGTATGGCCTGTGAGGAGGCAGCGATTCAGCTTGTTTACAGAAGACATCCGAGAAGCTTTTGTATGGAGTAGGAAGTCCTGCTGAGTTAGGTTCTGTAGGCTGAGGCATGGGTTGGCAAATAGATTGTAGACAATGCTGGTGACAGAAGTCGCTCCAGCGGGTAATTTGACCTCCAGTCCAGTCAATAACAGGAGAGTGCATCTGCAACCACGGTAGACCTAGTAGCAAAGGGTTCAGAGAGTTCTTTAAAACATAGGAGATACGTTCCTGGTGCAGTGCCCCTGTTAACAGGAGAATGGGCTTAGTGACGAGATAGATCGTTTCCTGTAGAAGCCTCCCATCTACAGGAGCAATGGACAACGGTTTGGTTAGTTTTTGCACTGGGATTTGGTAGCGATTTTCCAAAGAACTGGCACAGAAAATTCCCAGCGGATCCAGAATCTAGGAAGGCTTCAACGCAGAAAGTGGTTCCTGCAAAGGACAGCTTTGCAGGTATGGTCATCTTCTGAGAGGAAGAAATTCCACCTAGGGTAGCCTCTCCTACTTGCCCTGGGCGTTGGAGTTTTCCGGCCTCACTGGACAGTCTCTAAGGAAGCGCATTTTACCACCATAATACAAACAAATTCAACTTGCGTCTATTCTGGCTCTCCTCAGGCGTGAGTCTTGTTCGCTCCACCTGCATGGGTTCGTCCGACCGAGAGGAAGGAGGCGGCCAGAAGAGGTCTTTGGAAGGTTGGTGCCAACCGTGATGTCAGATTGCCTCGAGCAGATTCTTGTGGTCTCTCACGGAAACGTATATCTATACGATTAGCAAGAGTAATCAAGTCATCCAAGGACGGTGGAAGGTCTCGGCCAGCAAGTTCATCCTTGATTTGGCCCGCCAGACCCTCCCAGAAGGTAGATACCAAAGCCTCATTATTCCACTGGAGTTCAGTAGCCAGGGTGCGAAACTGAATGGCGTATTGGCCTACTGGGGAGGTTCCTTGCCAGAGCTTGAGTAGAGAGGAAGCTGCAGAAGAGGCTCCATCCGGTTCTACAAACACCCTTTTAAACGTGGAGAGAAAGTTCTGAATGTTGTACATGATGGGGTCGTTTCTCTCCCACAAGGGCGATGCCCAAGCCAGCACTTCACCAGACAGCAGGGACAGGATGTAGGCCACCTTAACCCAGTTTGAGGAAAAATGATGCGCCATGACTTTAAAGTGGATGGTGCATTGGTTAACAAATCCCCTGCAGGTCTTGGGGTCTCCCTCATAGTGGGCAGACGTAGGTAAATGTAGTCCAGGACTGTAGACAGGAGCTTGCGGTGGTGGGGGTGGTATCGGAGGCGCTAGTTCGTTCAAACGAGTGGACACATTTTGCAGTAGCTGAAACACCTGATCTTGGCGGACTCGTTGTCTAGAAAGCTCCTGAGCCATATCTGCCGTATCAGGAAGGCTGTCAAGGGGATCCATGGCTTTTTCAACCTATAACGGTTCTCACCGGTTTGTTCATGGATCCTCGGTGTCGTCTGGGAGATGGTGCTTGGCACAGCGGGTAGAGGCAGTCGGATGGCTAGGCAGAAGCCAGGACAGGCAGACGACGTCGTAACGGGTATGGCAGCAATAGGTCAAGGCAGGCGGCGTAAAGGGTATGGAAGAAATAAGTCAAGGCAGGCGGCAGGCAAGGATAGTCAAGTTCAGGCAGGGGTCAGCAACGGGAAATCCAGACAAAAAGGCAGAAGGGACGGAAACAGGGAACCAGGGCACAGGGAAACTCATGGGGAACTTGGTTGAACAAGCATGGATGCAAGGAAGGAGGAACCTTAAATAGGAAGTCTTAGGAATTAAGGCGCGTGCTGGCCCTTTAACACAGGTCGAGTCGGCGCGTGCTCGCGCGCTCCCTCTAGTCACTGCAGCCGCACATCGAGGACGATGGCCATGGAGGGAGGTAAGGGATGCACTTACCTGACGCCGTCCAGGGCCAGCAGAGCGTCCGGATCGGGTAAGTGGAGCTCGGGATGAGCATGTGGTAATGGTGGACACCGGAACCGGGGCCGTGGGGAAGTCGGGAACGGCGCTGTAGCCATTATACTATTAAACACTCCCGACTCTTCGGTAACGTTAATGTGTGTCACTTACTCGAGATCACGCCTGCTGTCATTTACAGCGAGATCAGGGACCTTACTCACCTCCAGGGGGGAACGCAGGATTGCCCAGGATGGGGAACAGTGGGGAAGGGGACGGAGAAATGTCATTCCTGGGAAAGATTTGTGACGCAACCGCCCAATGGTCGGGTGTGTCAGTGTTGACAACGGTACGTGTTTGCCTAGCCAGGGAAGTACCTGCAGTGGAGATTCAATGAAGGCCTGCTCCATAGACACCCATTGTTTAACCTCACTGTGCCTATACCAGTCCAGGATTCGCTATAAATGTGAGGCCTGATGATAGGAGGCAAAATCCAGGATGCCAACACCACCCTCACATTTAGCACGAAAAAGCATAAAACAGGCAAAAGCCGAATCTGTGTAGTATGGATAATAAGGTTTGGAAGAAGGGACGGGGGATGTGGACAGGCAAGGCATGCAAGAGGTACAAAATCCTAGGAAGTATGTTCATTTTAACGATAGAGGCTCGACCAAACCAGGTAAACGTGCCCGTCGTCCAGGATTCTGGACTCTTTATGCGTTGAAGAAGTGAAGGGTAGTTTACCGCATAAAGGCGAGCTGGATCACTGGCAAGTAGGACACCCAAATATTTAAGGGAGTCCCTAGTCCATTTAAAGGAGAGATATTGAGAGCCTCTAAGTTTTGGTAATTAAGTTTAAAGTTGGATAGTATCGAGTATCTATTCAGCTCTGTCGTCAGGTTGGGAAAGGAAATCCTAGGAGAAGTAAGAAAAAAAAGAGCAAATCATCAGTATATGCTGCGACTGTGGGACATCCCCCCTAGAACAACGCCCATTACATCTTGGAAGGAGCGCACATAGCACAAGAAGGGCTCCAAGCATAAAATAAATTGTAGACAAAGGACACCACTGCCTTGTACCATGTATCATGAAGCGGGTTAGTGGACCCACTAGGCCGTACCGCCGTAGCGGGGAGACAGCTGGCCATACAACAGGACACCCCAGAAATACAATGTCCCGCACAAGAGTACCTGTATAGTCCAGACGGTGGCCGCAGCTCTGGCACAGATGGAGATGGGTGCAGCAGATAGCGCCAAACGTGGCGGATGACACAGGAGCCGCAAGTTGCACAGGACGTGGCGGATGACACAGGACGTGGCGGATGACACAGGACGTGGCGGATGACACAGGACGTGGCGGATGACACAGGACGTGGCACGACTTGATACTAAGGCACAGCACGGGAAACAGGAACGGGGAAAAAGGCACGGGTCACAGCAGGAACGGGAAACACTAAGGGACCATTTGCAAGACAGACTGGGAAAACTAACAACGCTCAGGCAAGGATTAGAAGGCCAGGGGCCTTCTTATAGACCAGGAAATCGTGGCAGTTGATGATGTTGACTTCCTCCTATTTGCGCGCACTGGCACTTTAAGGCCGGGCACGAGCGTGCGCGCGCACCCCACAGGACACAGCTGAACGGAGCAGAAGTGAGCGCTGGCGTCTCCTAGGAGGGAGATGGGGACCAGCGCTCACGGATCCATGGCTGCGGGTGTCGGGAGGGGAGTATACCCGACGGCCCGCGGCCATGGACGCTACACCATGCGAGATAACAACCAGGGAGGAGAAGTGACCATTAGCCTTAACCCGGGCCAAGGGGGAGGAATAGAGGCTCGATATCCATTGCATCATATGAGTGCCCAGGCCGATACACCGTAGGGACGCTAGCATGAAGTCCCAATTGACCCTATCAAATGCTTTATCCGCGTCTGTGGACAGAAAGAATGTGGGCAGGGCCGAGGCAGTAGTCTGATAAATTAAGTTTATAGCCCTAGTGGAATTATCACGCAATTCCCGTAAAAGGCATAAAACCCACTTGGTCTTTATGGATAACATTTTGTAAAAGAGGGGTCAGCCTATACGCCAGAACTTTAGCAAACATCTTAAGATCGACGTTCAATAACGAAATGGGGCGGTAGTTTTGACAAAGGTTAGGATCCTTCCCCTCTTTGGGTATCACCGTAACGTAAGCACGGGGTGTGTCTTGGGGAAGAACACTCCCCATAGTAAGTGAATTGAAGGCGTGTAGAAAATAAGGAGAGAGGTGGTCAGAGCAGGCCTTATAATATTGCAAGGGTAAGCCATCAGGACCTGGAGCCTTCCCCGACAAAGAATCCTTTAGTGCCCACGACAGCTCCTCTAAGGAGACAGGAGCCTTTAGGCCGGCAAGTGCATCCCAGAGGCATACAAGAGGCCTGGAGGTAGGAATTAATCCTCTGCAGCTGGCTCTTCCCATCGGAAATCGAGGAGGCATTTAGATAGTGAGGCCTTGGCCTTAGAAAGGCAAAGCGATTGCACCCATACCCTCAGCTGCCCCAGCTCTGCACTGACCGTGTGGGACTGCTCTAGCATATGTATCCGGGATCAGAGATCTGACAAGTGTGCCGCACGTTCCCTTCTTAGTCTGGAACAGATTTTAATAAAATGAGCCACTAACAACGCACTTATGGCTTTCCATTTGCAAAGCGGGTCAGTGTCCAGATTGACATTAATGGAAAAATAGTCCTGTAGATCCCTGCGTATGCCTTTTTATACCGCCGGGTCCTGTAAAAGAGATTAATTCAAGCGCCACTGCCATGAACGAGGATGGACCGTAGCGAAGGAGAAATTAAGGGTAAAGAGGGCATGGTCAGAAAAAGGAATATCGCCTATTGTAGCAGACGAGAGGCATGATAAATGCGCGTGGCAGAGAAAGAAATAGTCTATCCTGGAATAAGAGTTATGCGGGGCCGAGAAAAATATATAATCTTTCGTCAACGGAAAAGGAGATGCCATAAGTCAACCACTTGGTGTTCATGCAATAACCGACGTATACAACGATGAGCGGACCTAGATAAGGCAGAGTGACCTCGCGAGGAGTCTAGCAGGGGATCTAGGGGAATGTTCACGTCACCACCCAATATTAGAGTGCCCTCCAAAAAGTCATCTAAGTCAGTCAGAACCCTTTCTAAAGAGGCAATCTGGCAAGAGTTATTGAGATAAAACGAAGCCAGAGTGGTCAGTGTGTTAGCGAGCTTACCTGTCACGAAGAGATATCTACCTGCTCCATCAGTGCGAGTCTCCATATGCTCACACGGAATAGAGCCTGAAATTAGGATTGAGACGCCCTTCATCTTAGACTCTATGGACGCGTTATGGTAACCAGCTGGAAAATGGACATCCAAGAGTTTCGGGATACTATCAGCACGAAAGTGAGTCTTCTGAAGGAAGGCCATCTGTGCTTTTTTTTCCCATAGGAGAAGAAGAATGGAGGATCTTTGCTCTGGTATATTCAGACCCTGCGCAGTAAGGGAAACAAAAGTAATGATAGACATATTGGACGGGGACAGGGATGTAAGGGAGGGGGAAAAGAAGTAAGCAAAGAAAAGAGAAATTCCCCTGAGAAGAGGTAGAAGGAGCAGAATATAATAACAGCACACTACAACTATTAACGAAGTACAAAACTCCTCAAAAACACTTAGTGTGTTGTAACTCCCTATGAAGAGAAAACTTTCAAACAGAGACACAAAAGCACGGAACCCTAATGGGGAACGAAGAATGACAGCGATGCAAAATATATAAACACAGTGAAAAAAAAAAATTATACACAATTATACTCCGGCTAAATGAGATGTGAGTATCCAATCCCACAGACTGAGAACCCCCCCCCCCCCCACCACCACTGCCAATCCCACAGGGTCCCCCAGCTCCCTGATTCAACACCTGCGGGAACTAGAGAAATAATGGTAACGTTTGTAGCGAGGGTGCAGCAGGCAGGCGGAGCAGAAGTTAAGTATCATTACAAAAGTCAATGTGTGTCGTCCCGGAACATTAGAATATACGGGTCTCATGAATACAATGGCTGACCTATCTAAGAAAGGTACCACCTCTGAGGAAGAGCAATGCTGGCAGTGCAGTCCAATCAGGTAGCATAAATGGAGGCATCTCCAGGAACCGAAACGCCTCCCCCAAGTCATCCGGGGATCTACCAGCAAAAGAATGGCCCAGTTTTCTGAGAATGATGTGGAAGGGATGACCCCATCTGTACGATGCACGAGCCGCCCTGGTAGCCTCCAATAAGGTCCGCAGAGCTCTACACATATACAGTGTTAGACTGGATACATCAGGCAGGATTGTAACCTCTGAACCATTATAGGGCACTGCACCTTTCTCACTCGCTCTCCTCGCAATGTCCTCTTTCTGTTTGTATGGGGCATTATACCGTATGGGGGGAGTTATACTTTATGTGGCAGCAATGGGGGGCATTATACTGTATGGAGGGCATTATACTGTATGGGACAGCTATGGGGCATTATACTGTATGGGGGAGTTATACTGTATGTGGAAGCTATAGGGGCATTATACTGTATGGGACATTATAGTGTATGGGGCAGCTATGGAGCATTATACTGTATGGGGGGGTTACACTATATAGGGCAGCTATGGGGGCATTATAATGTATGGAGGGCATTATACTGTATGGGACAGCTATGGGGCATTATACTGTATGGGGGAGTTATACTGTATGTGGAAGCTATAGGGCATTATACTGTATGGGACATTATAGTGTATGGGGCAGCTATGGAGCATTATACTGTATGGGGGGCATTACACTATATAGGGCAGCTTTGGGGGCATTATAATGTATGGAACATTATAGTGTATGGCGCAGCTATGGGGGCATTATACTGTATGTGGCAGCTATGGGGGGCATTATACTGTGTGGGCAGCTATGGGGGCATTATACTGGGTCGGGGCAGCTATGGGGCATTATATTGTGGGGTCAGCTGTGGGGAGCATTATACTGTGGAAGCATTCATGGGGTCTGTTGGGCAAGGTGGCTGGGCATAGGCGTGCGCAGGGGTCTGGTGCTGTTGGGAAGGGGTAAGCAGGGCCCAAGCTGACACCAGGTCATTTATTTCATGTAAGAGAATTGCAGGCATAGTTATCCAATAATACATATTGATTATCAGGATTGTCCATTAGATGCTACCTGTGATCACACTCACTTATAAAAAAGGGACAATGCTGATAATCATTATATATATATATATATACACACATACATATATATATATATATATATATATATATATATATACATACACACCATGAAGGAAATAAGTATTTGATCCCTTGCTGATTTTGTACGTTTGCCCACTGTCAAAGTCATGAACAGTCTAGAATTTTTAGGCTAGGCTAATTTTACCAGTGAGAGATAGATTATATTTAAAAAAAACCAACTGAAAATCACATAGTCAAAATTATATATATTTATTTGCATTGCGCACAGAGAAATAAGTATTTGATCCCCTACCAACCATTAAGAGTTCAGCCTCCTCCAGACCAGTTACACGCTCCAAATCAACTTGGTGCCTGCATTAAAGACAGCTGTCTTAAATGGTCACCTGTATAAAAGACTCCTGTCCACAGACTCAATTAATCAGTCTGACTCTAACCTCTACAACATGGGCAAGACCAAAGAGCTTTCTAAGGATGTCAGGGACAAGATCATAGACCTGCACAAGGCTGGAATGGGCTACAAAACCATAAGTAAGACGCTGGGTGAAAAGGAGACAACTGTTGGTGCAATAGTAAGAAAATGGAAGACATACAAAATGACTGTCAATCGACATCGATCTTGGGCTCCAAGCAAAATCTCACCTCGTGGGGTATCCTTGATCCTGAGGAAGGTGAGAGCTCAGCCGAAAACTACACGGGGGGAACTTGTTAATGATCTCAAGGCAGCTGGGACCACAGTCACCAAGAAAACCATTGGTAACACATTACGCCGTAATGGATTAAAATCCTGCAGTGCCCGCAAGGTCCCCCTGCTCAAGAAGGCACATGTACAGGACCGTCTGAAGTTTGCAAATGAACATCTGGATGATTCTGAGAGTGATTGGGAGAAGGTGCTGTGGTCAGATGAGACTAAAATTGAGCTCTTTGGCATTAACTCAACTCGCCGTGTTTGGAGGAAGAGAAATGCTGCCTATGACCCAAAGAACACCGTCCCCACTGTCAAGCATGGTGGTGGAAACATTATGTTTTGGGGGTGTTTCTCTGCTAATGGATGGAGCCATGTACTGTCAAATCCTGAGTGACAACCTCCTTCCCTCCACCAGGACATTCAAAATGGCTTGTGGCTGGGTCTTCCAGCATGACAATGACCCGAAAACTAACAGCCAATGCAACAAAGGAGTGGCTCAAAAAGAAGCACATTAAGGTCATGGAGTGGCCTAGCTAGTCTCCAGACCTTAATCCGATAGAAAACTTATGGAGGGAGCTGAAGATCCGAGTTGCCAAGCGACAGCCTCAAAATCTTAATGATTTACAGATGATCTGCAAAGAGGAGTGGGCCAAAATTCCATCTAACATGTGTGCAAACCTCATCATCAACTACTAAAAACGTCTGACTGCTGTGCTTGCCAACAAGGGGTTTGCCACCAAGTATTAAGTCTTGTTTGCCAAAGGGATCAAATACTTATGTCTGTGCACAATGCAAATAAATATATATAATTTTGACAATGTGATTTTCTGTTTATTTTTTTATATAATCTATCTCTCACTGGTAAAATTAACCTAGCCTAAAAATTCTAGACTGTTCATGTCTTTGACAGTGGGCAAACTTACAAAATCAGCAAGGGATCAAATACTTATTTCCTTCACTGTATATATTTATTTGAGAATAATAAGAGCAACTATGAGTGCAGAGGAACGTCAGGAAGGAGAAACCAATTCCCAAAACAAGGTGTTAAGAAGGCAAAACCCTGAAGACAGACCTGTAATGAACAACGTCGTTCTCAAAGAGCACAATTATAAATACTTATTCCTTTTGCCAGCAAACCTGTGTAACGGGTTTGTTATACAAGTACATATATATTTTAAAAGGTCCACATACACACTAGAAAAAGAGGACAGCCTAATCATATGCTCTTAAAAATACTATAGTAAACATTGGTATGGTAATTCACCTTTTGTTGTTATACATGCAAACTCCACAAACATGTATCATGGAAGCCAATAAGAAGCAGTATTCTGCACCGTATGTATAGTATTACACTCCAAATAGGGGTAATAATGTGGTACACAGGCAGAATAGATTGGCGTCCACCCCAACGTGCATTTTGGCGCACTTGCCTTAGTCTGGGGGTGGCACTACACTGAAACGTAGTGCTTTTTAAAGGCAGAACATCCAATGACAGACCAACCAGGTGTAGATTGTATAAATTATTAATATAACTGTGCTTAAGCCCTTCCTGACATTTGACATATCCATACGCTAAAGTTGGGTAGAAGTATGGAACGGGCTCACGGAATCAACCTGCTTCATATGATGTGGGTGTCGGCTGTATATTACGCGATCCCGCTCGTTTAACTCATTAAATGCCGCGGTCAATAGCAACCGCGGCGTTTAAAATTGTTAGAAAGAGGGAGAAACCCCCTCTAACAGCTCATCGTGCCCCCCGCAATGCAATCGTAGGGTGGCGATGGTTGCTATGGCTGCCTGGGGGCCTTCATTAAGTCCGCCATCTTTGTGCTCCTATTAAGCGCTGCCTCCGTCAGGGCTTACTAAAGGCCTATCAGAATCACGATTTACTGTAATACATAAGTATTGCAGTACATAGTGCAAGCGATCTAACGATCGCTGGTTGAAATCCCCTAGAGGGACTAATAAAAAAAAATAAAAAAAGTAAAAATTGGTAAAATAAAAGTTGGTTTCTTTATGTAAAAAAAAAAAAAATTTAAATATTAAAAAGTTCAAAAAAAACCTTTTCCCATTTTCCCCCTAGAGTATAGTAAGAAAAAAAATAAACATAATTGGTATCACCGCATCCGTAAAAGTCTGAACTATTACAATATATCCTTATTTAACCTTCACGGTGTACGCCGTAAAAAAAAAAAAAAAATGTAAACATCAGAATCGCTCTTTTTTGGTCATCTCATCTCCCACCAAAATGGTATAATTAAAAATTACAGCTTATCCCGCAACAAATAAGCCCTCATACCACTTAAATCGACAAGAAAATAAAAAAAAGTTATGGCTCTCAGAATTTGGCAACACAAAATAAATTTTATTTTTTACACTTAGGTTTTTACTTGTAAAAGTAGTAAAATATAGAAAAAATTATATATATATTTTGTATCTCCGTAATCGTATTGACCCACAGAATACAGTTAACATGTTGTTTTAATTGCACAGTGAATTCTGTAAAAATGAAACGCAAAAAACAATGGAGGAATCAATGTTTTTTTCATTTTCTACCCCACAAATAATTTTTTGCCCGTTTCCTAGTACATTATATGGCACAATAAATGGTGCTACGAAAAACGACAACTCGTCCCGCAAAAATCAAGTCTTCTCCGAACTATATCGACGGAAAAATAAAAAGTTATGGCTTTTGGAAGGTGGGGAGGAAAAAATTAAAATGAAAATCTGAAAAATGGCTGCGACGAGAAGGGGTTAACGCCTTCGCGCTCAGCTCAGTACTATTACGTCGTGCTGAGCGCATCGTTCGCGCTCAGCTCAGTAATAGTACTGACCTGAGTTACCACGGCGCCATATTTCCCCGGCGCGTGTTTGAGCTGTGATACCTGCTGTTTCCGACAGCAGGCTATCACAGCTCAGTGTGCAGGGACCGATCGTGGTGGTCCCCGCCGATTAACCCCTTAGAAGCCGCATTCAATAGCGATCGCGGCTTCTTAGGGGTTAAGCCACAATCGACGGCCTGCTACACGATATCGGCCGGCGATGGCTACTATGGCAACCACAGTACTAACAATGGACTCTGGCTACGCCATCGACGGAGGCCTAGTGGGTCCTGACAAAGCGAACAGCTGACAGCTCTAATACACTACACTGCACTACGCATGTAGTGCAGTGTATTAGAATAGCGATCAGGGCCTCCTGCCCTCAAGTTCCCTAGTGGGACAAAGTAAAATAAAGTGTCAAAAAAAATGTGGAAAAATAAGAAAATTAAAGTTTTAAAAGTGATAAAAGTAAAAATCCCCCTTTTTCCCTCATCAGTCCTTTATTATTAATAAAAATATATAAAACAAATAAACTATACACAATTGGTATCGCCGCGTCCGTAACGGTCTGATCTACAAATCGATGTAGTTATTTATCCCGCGTGGTGAACGCCGTAAAAGAAAATAATAAACCGTACCACAATCACAATTGTTTGGTCACTTCATCTCCCAAAAAATGGAATAAAAAGAGATAAAAAAGTCGCATGTACCTAAAAAAGGTACTGATCGAAACTACAGTTCGTTACGCAAAAAATAAGTCCTCGCACGGCTTTCCTGATGGAAAAATAAAAACAGTTATGGCTCTTAGAATAAGGTAACAAAAAATAAATTATATTTTACAAAATGTATTTTATTGAGCAAACGCCATAAGACATAAAATAAACTATAAACATATAGTATCACCGTAATCGTATTGCCCCGCAGAATAAAGTGAATTTGTCATTTATAGTGCACGGTGATTGCTGTAAAAAAAAATAAAATACAATAAAAAACAATAGTAAAATTGCTGTTTTTTAGTCACCACACCTCTTAAAAATAGAATAAAAACTGATCAAAAAGTCGCATGCACCCCAAGAAAACTACAATGAATTCCTCAAGGTGTCTAGTTTCCAAAATGGGGTCACTTTTGGGGGGTTTCCACTGTTTTAGCACCATAAGACCTCTTCAAACCGGACATGGTGCCTAATAAATTAAATTAATTAAATGTCACCTCTACTTTGCTCTAAATTCCTGTGAAACACCTAAAGGGTTCATAAACTTTCTAAATGCTGTTGTGAATACTTTGAGGGGTCTAGTTTCTAAAATGGGGTGTTTGATAGGGGTGTCTAATATATAGACCCCGCAAAGCAACTTCAGAACGGAACTGGAACCTAAAAAATAAAATAAAAATGAGGCAATACTTCGCTTCTTACATTATATTGATAATGAGCAGTGCCCACCCCAAGATGACCCCAGTTTTCACCATTTGTATAAACGGAGACCCCTATTAGACCGTTTCAGTGCCCGGTTTTCCTAAGCATACACCCCCGAGAATTGTATTTCTATTGATGAGTACTTGGTACATTTTAATGGGAGGCTTCAATTCCGCCAGTACCTGCCGGGTAAGAGGGCAAGGTATGGCGTGAAGATGTATAAGCTGTGCAAGAGTGCATCAGGGTATACCTACAAATTTAGGATATATGAAGGGAAGGACACCAGTATTCAGCCCTCAGAATGCCCCCTTTACTGGGAGTTAATACAAAAATTGTGTGTGATTTGGTGCACCCACTGCTGGACCAGCGTTACCACCTCTACCTGGATAATTTTTATACCAGCGTCCCACTCTTCAACTGCCTCGCTTCCAGAAGTACTGCGGCATTGCTAGAAGAAATCTGAGAGACCTCCCTAAGACTCTGCTTGGGCAAACAAGAAGGGGTGAGAGCAGGGCACATTCTAGCAGCAACATATTGTGTGTCACGTACAAGACAAGAGAAATGTCACACCAGTACCCATGTACCTGTACTAGGTACCAGTACAGAGACCCCCAAACCAGACTGCATCCTGGACTACAATAGGTACATGGGAGGGGTGGACTTGTCAGATTAAGTCCTGAAGCCCTACAGTACTTCTGGAAGCGAGGCCACACGCATCATACCAGGGCAACACTTTTTAGGAGAAGTTCCCGAAACTGGCAAGAAGGGAAAAAGTCAAAAGAGGTGCAAAGTCTGCTATAATAGGGGGATAAGGAAGGACACAATATATCAATGTGACATGTGTCCCGAAAAACCAGAGCTCTGTATTAAAGTGTTTTAAAATTTATCATCCATCCCTTTATTTTTAATTTACCACAGTTTTACTCACCCTGATGCACTCCGCACAGCTTATCCCCCTCATCTTTCCCCTCTGGGCCCTGCTGCGTGCCCAGGCAGCTGATAACAGCCACATGTAGGGTATTGCCGTACCTGGGAGAACCCACATTACAGTTTATGGGGTGTATATCTCCGGTGGCACATGCTGGGCACAATATATCGGACACTGAACTGGCATATATGTATAGAAAATTGCAAATCTCACTCAGCACCAACTGCTGCGCATTATCTTTTACACAACACATGTGGGGTCAAAATGCTCACTACACCTCTAGATGAATGGCTTAAGGGATGTAGATTTTAAAACAGGGTCACTTCTCGGGGGTTTCAACTGTACCGGTACCTCAGGGGCTTCTGCGTACAAGACTTAGCAACAGAAAAGCTCCAGTAGGCCAAATGGTGGTCCTTTCCTTCTGAGCCCTGAAATGTGCCCAGGCAGCTAATAACAGCCACATGTAGGGTATTGCCGTCCCCGGGAGTACCCAAATTACAGTTTATGGTGTGTATGTCTCCGGTGGCACATGCTGGGCACAATATATCAGACACCGACATGGCATATATATAGAAAATTACAAATCTCACTCTGCACCATCTGTTGCGCATTATCTTTTACACAATACCTGTGGGGTCAAAATGCTCACTACACCTCTAGATGAATTCCTTAAGGGGTGTCGTTTTTAAAACGGGGTCACTTCTCGGGGGTTTCAACTGTACTGATACCTCAGGGGCTTCTGCACACATGCCTTAGCACCAGAAAATCCCCAGTAGGCCACATTGTGGTCCTTTCCTTATGAGCCCTCCCATGGGCCCAAACGGCAGTTTATCACCACAAATAGGGTATTGCCGCACTCAGGACAAATTCGGCAACAAAATGGGGTATTTTATTCCTTGTGAAAATAAGACATTTTGAGCCAAAACTACATCTTATTGGAAATAAAATTAAAAAAAATTCACTGCCCAATTCAAATAAATTCTGTGGAAAAACTGTGGGGTCTAAATGGTCACAACACCCATAAATAAATTCCTTGAGGGGTTTTGTTTCCAAAATGGGGTCACTTTTGGTGGGTTTCCATTGCTTTGATACCTCTGAGGCTCTGCAAATGCGACATCGCACCCGAAAACCAATCCAGCAAAATCTGGACTCCTAAGAACACATAGCACTCGTTTCCTTCTGAGCCCTCCCATGGGCCCAAACGGCAGTTTATCACCAGAAATGGGGTATTGCCGCACTCATGACAAATTGGGCAACAAAATGGGGCATTTTTTTCCCTGTGAAAATAAGAAATTCTGATCAAAAATGACATCTTATTGGAAAAATTGTCATTCTTTTAATTTCACAGCCCAATTCAAATACGCGCTGTGAAAAAACTACGGGGTCAAAATGGTAACAATAACTATAAATGAATTCCTTGAGGGGTGCAGTTTCCAAAATTGGGTCAGTTTTGAGGGACTCCTACAGTTTTGGCACCTCAACACCTCTCCAAACCTGGCATGCTGCCTAAAATATATTCTAATAAAAAAGAAGCACCAAAATGCACTAGGCGCTTCTATGCTTCTAGGGCTTGTGTTTTAGTCCACGAGCGCACTAGAGCCACATGTAGGACATTTCTAAAAACTGCAGAATATGGACAATACATATTTAGTAGTGTGTCTCTGGTAAAACCTTCTTTGTTACAGAAAAAAATAGAATAAAATTGAAATTCAGCAAGAAAAATGAAATTTGCAAATATCACCTCCACTTTGCTTTAATTCCTGTGAAATGCCTAAAGGGTTAAACTTTCTAAATGCTATTTTGAAAACTTTGAGGGGTCTAGTTTTTAAAATGGTGTTTTATGGGGGTTTCTAATACATAGGACCCTCAAAGCCCCTTCAGAACTGAACAGGTAACTTAAAAAAAAGGCTTTTGAAATTTTCTTAAAAATATGAGAAATTGCAGTTTATGTTCGAAGCCTTGTAACGTCCAAGAAAAATAAAATAATGCTCAAAAAACTATGCCGATCTAAAGTAGACTTATGGGAAATGTGAACTACTATTTTGGCTGGTATAACCATCTGTTTTACAAGCAGATGCATTTCAATTCTGAAAAATGCAATTTTTTCAAATTTTTCTCTAAATGTTTCAATTTTTCACAAAAAAACACTGAATATATCAACCAAATTTTACCACTAACATAAAGCCCAATATCTCACGAGAAAACAGTTTTAGAATCGCTTGGATAGGTTTAAGCATTCCGACGTTATTACCACATAAAGTGAAATATGTCAGATTTAAAAAATGGGCTCTGAGCCTTAAGGCCCAAACTAGGCTGCGTCCTTAAGGGGTTAATGACCGACATGACATATTTTCCAAATCCTGGTATCATTGAATTATCTACCAGGACACCCCAGAATATAAGTTCAACTTTGCCACCTGAGAGGACTTGGGATTCTTCTTTCGTGGGGAGATGGTTCCATGTTTCTGCAGATGTGGAGATTCTCACCCTCCACCTTTTTTTTCTCTATGGTCTTCTTTACCTGGCCTCTCTGCTCTAAAAAGGATGTTTAATTTAT